>NC_057403.1:2811741-3066648 GCF_019320065.1 Cervus canadensis | reverse complement strand
CTTCCAGTGTCATATCCAAGAAGTCATCATCAGGTCCAACGTCGGGAGGCTTTGCCCGACGTCTCCTTTCCAGAGTCTTCTGGGTTTCAGGTCTTCCGGGAAGGTCTTTGATCCATGTCAAGCTCATCGCTGTCCTGTGGTGTTAGCAAGGGTCAGTGACATCACCGGGCCTGTCCACGCCCGTACCTGTGATCTTGTGGGAGGGGCAGAGAGTCGGCTGGGAGGATTCACGGCCGAGGTGTGTTCTGCCCCGCCTCTCACCTGCGTCCTCACCTGTGCTGAGCAGGATGTTGGCGTGAAGATCACCCCCACCCCCTTCCACCTGGATTCATCAGCTCAAGCTGGAGGCCTGTCAGGGGGATGCAAGCACCCTCACAGAGCTGGCACTTGGAGACTCTCCTCTGGCTCCCTCCCCCTCCTCTCAGCCTCCTCCTGGGCCACTGCAGGCCCCTCCTGGCCCTTCCCTTCTCCTACCTGGCTCTGTCTGTTGATTCAGTGGTTCAGTCGCTCAGTTGTGTCTGACTCTGCAACCCCATGGATGGCAGCACACCATGCTTCCCTGTCCTTCACTATCTCCTGGAGTTTGTTCAAACTCATGCCCACTGAGCCCATGATGCCTTCCAACCATCTGATCTGAACAGTATGAAAAGGCAAAAAGATACGGCACTGGAAGATACGTTGATTCAGAGTGAGGGGCAGAGGTGGGATGGACAGCATGCAAGCAGCCTGGGCTGGGACCCTGGCTCAGCCGTTTACAAGTTGACCCGCTGCCTGGCACCAGCACATGATGAACAAGTAATGGCTACTCTTATTATCAGCTCATTGACTGTCTGGACCCTCCCTTTGAACCCTGACTTTTAACCAACCAGTTTATTCTGTTCTCAGCTGTTGCCTGGACGTGAACCTGCCCAGGGCGATGAGTCTGCTCCCTCTCCACAGTTGCCCATCTCCACGCCTGGCTGCAGAGGCCCTCCCAGGGTGTTGGCTGAGTGACTGGCACAGTCCCCCCGCCAACCCTGGCCAGAGTAGAGCCTGCGGGGACAGTCCCTGCTGCTCCCAGCAGCTGCCTCCTCCTTCCTGAAGCCTCACGCTGCCATCTGGCAGGTCTTTCCTGGTCTCTGACCCCACCTGCCTTCTCCTCAGACTGTTAGCATGGCTCCGCCCAGGCTCCAGGCTTCTGCTGAGGGGCAGAGAGCTCCTGGCTTGTGCAGGAAGGACCGGGTGTCCTGGGTCCCTGAGTCTGGTCTACGTGGTCCAAAGACTGTCCTTTGGAGGTTGTGTGCATGCCACCCGCCCTGCCCAGACATCTGTGGGGGAGCATGACCACTGCCAATTTCAGCTCAGAGAGGCCGTTCCTGGGGGCAGAGTTCTAACAAGTCTCTGGCATGTGCCCGTCCACCTTCCTCATCAGAGCCTGCCAGGCCCCACACATGCCCACCCTCAGCCAGCTTTCCTCCTCTGCGGGGGGCGGGGGGGAGGGGAGGGCTGTGTGGGGCTCACCACTGTCCCCAGCCTCTCCTCTCACCTCTGCCATGATCTGCCAGCAAAATGCATCATTTCATAGAATCAGAGGCTCAGAGAGGGCAAGAAAGGCACCCAGGCCGTGCCTGCCGCACATCCCAAGAGGAGCACCGGAGGCGGCCGCCCAGCCTGGTCCCCGGGGCACCATCGCAGCCTCTTCACGTGGCCTATAATCCTGCCCTCCCCACCCTGCTCAACTGACTCACAGGCCTAGGACCAGGCCCTTCTGCTGCTGCTGCTGCTAAGTCACTTCAGTCGTGTCCGACTCTGTGCGACCCCACAGACGGCAGCCCACCAGGCTCCCCCGTCCCTGGGATTCTCCAGGCAAGAACACTGGAGTGGGAGGCCCTTCTAGGGCCCCTGAAAATGTTTTCATTTTAATGTATTTTTACATCAGAGGAAAAAAGAATATAATCAAAACGACTCTATACTAACGAGTCCAATCTGAATTAATTTGTTTCTTTACCAGTGCAGACTTAAAAGGTGACGTTTGCTATTTCAAATGCCTGGGGCCCATGACAGCCATAAGGGGCCCTGGTCTTGATGCCTGAGATTGGTGGCGCCGCTTACCCCCGTGGACCACCCCTCTCTCAAACCCCTGCCCTCGCCTCAGACAGGGCTAGTTAGACAGGTTGCCTGGGCTTCAGGGTCGGCTGCTCACGCCCTGGCAGGAAGCAGTTCCGAGGAGGCCTGGCTAGCTGCTGGGAGGGAGGGGAGGGTGGTGAGTGTGTATCAGGATTCAAGGATGCTCTGGGGTGTTGAGAATAATGATGGGTCGTCCCCACCAAGGATCGATCTGCATGAAGGACTGAGGAGTTTCTGGAGGGAGACTTGACCCTTGTGGGGAGGGAGCTGTGCACCCCCACTAGTTTGAGGACAACGGGTAGGAGAGGTGGGCCGGCGAGGTGGGCCGGCAGGTTGACCCGGGAGGCCTGGGTAGGGTTTGACCCTGAGCAGGTCAGCACGTCTGCCTGTGTCTCAAGCTTCTTATCTGTAAAATGGGGATAGGACGTCCCAAGTTTTGGGGAGAGGTGATCCATCAGGTCTAGAGCCCAGCAAGGTGCCAGCAGAGGGGTGTCCCTAAGTGGGGGCTGGTATCACACCGCGGGTAGAAAACGCTCGCTCCTCTGTGGCCCGCTCCTTCCTCTGGCTCCTCTCCTTCCGTCCACCCATCCCTTCTTCTGAACGTGTGGAGCAGAATGGCTCTGGCTGGGACCATGGCATCCCACCCGCTGGCTCCAGCCCTGCCTGCTCCCTCCCCCGCTTCCCGGCTTCTTACCCTTGGCAGCCTGGTTGAGGGTTGAGGATGCTTTTTTTTCATACTCTTCTCCGTTATGTTTATCACAGGACATTGACTATAGTTCTGTGTGCTACAGAAGGACCTTACTGTTTATCCATCCTATGTATAATCTGCTAAACCCAAACTCCCAATCCATCCCTCCCACCGCCCTAGGCGATCACAAGCCTGTTCTCTCAGTGAGTCTGTTTCTGTTTTGCAAATATGTATCATGTTTTAGATTCCACATATAAATGATATCATATGGTATTTGTCTTTAACTGGCTTACTTCACTTAGTACGATAATCTCTAGGTCAATCCATGTTGCTACAAATGGCATTATTTCATTCTTTTCTATGGCTGAGTAATATTCCATTGTACATATGCACCACTTCTTCATCCTTTCATCTGTTGATGGACATTTAGTTTGTTTCAATGTCTTGGCTATTATAAATAGTGCTGCAATAAACAGTAGGGTGCGTATATCTCTTCAAACTAGTGTTTTCATTTTTCCCAGATAAACACCCAGGAGAGGAATTGTTGGGTCATATGGTAGTTCTATTTTTAGGTATTTAAGGAATCTCCACACTGTTCTCCATAGTGGCTGCCCCAATTTACATTCCCACTGACAGTATAAGAAGGTTCCCTTTTCTCCACACCCTCTCCAGCATTTGTTATTTGTAGACTTGTTAATGATGGCCATTCTGACTGGTGTGAGGGGCAAGTCACTGTCATTTTGACTTACATTTCTCAAATAATTAGTAATGCTGAGCATCTTTTCTTGTGTTGAGGTTGCTTTTAACAGAAACTGGGGACCCACCAAGGAATTCCCGGCAGAGGCTTGAGAAGGAATTTCCTCCCCCTCGCCCCCCACATCACTTCTTTATTTCATGGGGAAATTATGCCTGCTCTTGCCCCAGCCCCAACAGCGTGAGGCGCAGCTTGGCCCCGACGTGGTCACAGGCGGGGCGGGGTCTGCTCGAGTGGTCCCTGACAGCACAGCCTGGAAGCCCTGCTCTCAGACCACTGGTGCTGCAGGGTCTGCCAGGGCAGAGGAGGCAGGACTCTGTCTGCTACTGCACTTTGCTTTGGCTTTTGCTTTACTTCGGGATCTTGCTGATGCCGCCCCACTGGGCCTGGGGGTGGGGGTAGGAGGGAGCAGAAGGCTGAGACTCACATTTGCATCAGATTATGGAAGAAAACAGCACTGCAGAAAGACCGGGGGTCCAGGAACCTTTGTGTTGACCTTGACCCTGGAAGTAGCGGGCCCTTGATGATGAAGAGCTCCCACCTCAGGGTTGGGCAAACCTGGGTTCAAATCCCAGCTCTGTCATTTACTAGCTGAGTGACCTCAGACAAACCCCTTAACTTCTCTGACCCTCAAAATACCTTCCTCATGGACTTCTGATGATGCTTATATGAGATCTTCATGACCCAGATAATCACAATGGTGTGATCACTCACCTAGAGCCAGACATCCTGGAATGTGAAGTCAAGTGGGCCTTAGAAAACATCACTATGAACAAAGCTAGTGGAGGTGATGGAATTCCAGTTGAGCTATTTCAAATCCTGAAAGATGATGCTGTGAAAGTGCTGCACTCAATATGCCAGCAAATTTGGAAAACTCAGCAGTGGCCACAGGACTGGAAAATGTCAGTTTTCATTCCAATCCCAAAGAAAGGCAATGGCAAAGAATGCTCAAACTACCACACAATTGCACTCATCTCACACGCTAGCAAAGTAATGCTCAAAATTCTCCAAGCCAGGCTTCAGCAATACTTGAACTGTGAGCTTCCAGATGTTCAAGCTGGTTTTAAAAAAAAGGCAGAGGAAAAAGAAAAAAAGAAGAAAAGGCAGAGGAACCAGAGATCAAATTGCCAAAATTCGCTGGATCATTGAAAAAGCAAGAGAGTTCCAGAAAAACATCTATTTCTGCTTTATTGACTATGCCAAAGCCTTTGACTGTGTGGATCACAATAAACTGTGGAAAATTCTGAAAGAGATGGGAATACCAGAACACCTGATCTGCCTCTTGAGAAACCTGTATGCAGGTCAGGAAGCAACAGTTAGAACTGGACATGGAACAACAGACTGGTTCCAAATAGGAAAAGGAGTACGTCAAGGCTGTATATTGTCACCCTGCTTATTTAACTTATATGCAGAGTACATCATGAGAAACGCTGGGCTGGAAGAAGCACAAGCTAGAATCAAGATTGCTGGGAGAAATATCAATAACCTCAGATATGCAGATGAACCACCCTTATGGCAGAAAGTGAAGAGGAACTAAAGAGCCTCTTGATGAAAGTGAAAGAGGAGAGTGAAAAGTTGGCTTAAAGCTCAACATTCAGGGGAGGAGCCAAGATGGCGGAGGAGTAGGACGGGGAGACCACTTTCTCTCCTACAAATTCATCGAAAGAATAACTGAACGCAGAGCAAACTTCACAGAACAACTTCTGATCGCTAGCTGAGGTCATCAGGCGCCCAGAAAAGCAGCCCATTGTCTTCGAAAGGAGTGCTGTATAGCTGGAGAAGTCCTGAGACTACAGGAAGAATAAAACTGAAATACAGAGGCAGGAGACTTAAGCCCAAAACCTGAGAACACCAGAAAACTCCTGACTACATGGAACTTTAAGTAATAAGTGACCGTCCAAAAGCCTCCATACCTACACTGAAACCAACCACCACCCAAGAGCCAATAAGTTTTAGAGCAAGACATACCACGCAAATTCTCCAGCAACGCAGGAACATAGCCCTGAACGTCAACATACAGGCTGCCCAAGGTCACACCTAACACATAGACCCATCTCAAAACTCATTACTGGGCACTCCATTGCTCTCCAGAGAGAAGAAATCAAGTTCCACGCACCAGAACACTGGCGCAAGCTTCCCTAACCAGGAAACCTTGACAAGCCAATTGTCCAACCCCACCCACTGGGTAAAACACCCACAATAAAAAGGAACCACAGACTTCTAGAATACAGAAAGCCCACTCCAGACACAGCAATCTAAACAAGATGAAAAGGCAGAGAAATACCCAACAGGTAAAGGAACATGAAAAATGCCCACCAAGTCAAACAAAAGAGGAGGAGATAGGGAATCTACCTGAAAAAGAATTTAGAATAATGATAATAAAAATGATCCAAAATCTTGAAAACAAAATGGAGTTACAGAAATAGCCTGGAAACAAAAATTGAAAAGATACAAGAAATGTTTAATAAAGACCTAGAAGAAATAAAAAAGACTCAATTAAAAATGAGTAATGCAATGAATGAGATCAAAAACACTTTGGAGGGAACCAAGAGTAGAATAATGAAGGCAGAAGATAGGATAAGTGAGGTAGAAGATAAAATGGTGGAAATAAATGAAGCAGAGAGGAAAAAAGAAAAAAGGATCAAAAGAAATGAGGACAACCTCAGGGACCTCTGGGACAATGTGAAACGCCCCCAACATTCAATCATAGGAGTCCCCAAGAAAGAAGAAAAAAGAAAGGGCAATGAGAAAAATACTCGCGGAGATAATAGCTGAAACTTCCCTAAAATGGGGAAGGAAATAGCCACCCAAGTCCAAGAAACCCAGAGAGTCCCAAACAGGATAAACCCAAGGCGAAACACCCCAAGACACATATTAATCAAACTAACAAAGATCAAACACAAAGAACAAATATTAAAAGCAGCAAGGGAAAAACAACAAATAACACACAAAGGGATTCCATAAGGATAACAGCTGATCTATCAATAGAAACCCTCCAGGCCAGAAGGGAATGGCAGGACGTACTGAAAGTGATTGAAGAGAATAATACAACTGTTACTGTATCACAGCAAGGATCCATTCAGAATATGAGGGAATTTAAAAGCTTTCACAGATAAGAAAGCTAGGAATCGCCCACCAAAAGCTTTCAACAAATGCTAAAGGATTTCTCTAGACGAGGAAATGACAGAAAGGTTGTATAAACGTGAACCCAAAACAACAAGTAAATGGCAACGGGACCACACCTATCAATAATTACCTTAAATGTAAATGGGTTGAATGCCCCAACCAAAAGACAAAGATTGGCTGAATGGATACAAAAACAAGACCCCTATATATGCTGTCTACAAGAGACCCACTTCAAAACAAGGGACACATACAGACTAAAAGTGAAGGGCTGGAAAAAAAATATTTCACGCAAACGGAGACCAAAAGAAAGCAGGAGTCGCAATACTCATATCAGGTAAAATAGGCTTTCAAATAAAGGATGTGAAAAGGAACAAAGAGGACACTACAATATGTCAAGGATAAAATCCAAGAAGAGATATAACATTAAAATATATATGCACCCAACATAGAAGCACTGCAATATGTAAGACAAATGCTAACAAGTATGAAAGGGGAAATTAACAATAACACAATAATAGTGCGAGACTTTAATACCCCACTCACAACTATGGATAGATCAACTAAACAGAAAATTAACAAGAAAACACAAACCTTAAATGACACAATGGACCAGCTAGACCTAATTGATATCTATAGGACATTTCACCCCAAAACAATCAACTTCACTTTTTTCTCAAGTGCACACGGAACCTTCTCCAGGAATAGATCACATCCTGGGCCATTAAATCTGGTTCTTGGAAAAATTTTCAAAAAAATTGAAATTCATTCCAGTCATTCTTTTTGACCACGTGCAGTAGATTAGATCTGCACAATTACAGGAAAAAAATTGTTAAAAATTCAAACTAGGGGCTAAAATAACACGCTTCTGAATAACCAACAAATCATAGAAGAAATCAAAAAAGAAATCAAAATATGCATAGAAATGAATGAAAATGAAAACACAACAACCCAAAACCTATGGGACACTGTAAAAGCAGTGCTAAGGGGAAGGTTCATAGCATTACAGGCTTACATCAAGAAACAAGAAAAAAGCCAAATAAATAAACTAACTCTACACCTAAAGCAATTAGAGAAGGAAGAAATGAAGAACCCCAGGGTTAGCAGAAGGAAAGAAATCTTAAAAATCAGGGCAGAAATAAATGCAAAAGAAACTAAAGAGACCATAGCAAAAATCAACAAAGCTAAAAGCTGGTTTTTTGAAAAAATAAACAAAATTGACAAACCATTAGCAAGACTCATTAAGAAACAAAGAGAGAAGAACCAAATTAACAAAATTAGAAATGAAAATGGAGAGATCACAACAGACAACACTGAAATACAAAGGATCATAAGAGACTACTACCAGCAGCTCTATGCCAATAAAATGGACAACTTGGATGAAATGGACAAATTCTTAGAAAAGTATAACTTTCCAAAACTGAACCAGGAAGAAATAGAAGATCTTAACAGACCCATCACAAGCAAGGAAATGGAAACTGTAATCAAAAATCTTCCAGCAAACAAAAGCCCAGGACCAGATGGCTTCACAGCTGAATTCTACCAAAAATTTAGAGAAGAGCTAACACCTATCTTACTCAAACTCTTCCAGAAAATTGCAGATGAAGGTAAACTTCCAAACTCATTCTATGGGCCACCATCACCCTAATTCCAAAACCAGACAAAGATGCCACAAAAAAGGAAAACTACAGGCCAATATCACTGATGAACATAGATGCAAAAATCCTTAACAAAATTCTAGCAAACAGAAGCTCAATTCCAGAAAAATAAATGACCCAATCAAAAAATGGGCCAAAGAACTAAACAGATATTTCTCCAAGGAAGACATACAGATGGCTAACAAACACATGAAAAGATGGTCAACATCACTCATTATTAGAGAAATGCAAATCAAAACCACAATGAGGTACCATTACACGCCAGTCAGGATGGCTGCTATCCAAAAGTCTACAAGCAATCAATGCTGGAGAGGGTGTGGAGAAAAGGGAACCCTCTTACACTGTTGGTGGGAATGCAAACTAGTACAGCCGCTATGGAAAACAGTGTGGAGATTTCTTAAAAAACTGGAAATAGAACTGCCATATGACCCAGCAATCCCACTTCTGGGCATACACACTGAGGAAACCAGATCTGAAAGAGACACATGCACCCCAATGTTCATCGCAGCACTGTTTATAATAGCCAGGACATGGAAACAACCTAGATGCCCATCAGCAGATGAATGGATAAGGAAGCTGTGGTACATATACACCATGGAATATTACTCAGCTGTCAAAAAGAATTCATTTGAACCAGTCCTAATGAGATGGATGAAGCTGGAGCCCATTATACAGAGTGAAGTAAGCCAGAAAGATAAAGAACATTACAGCATACTAACACATATATATGGAATTTAGAAAGATGGTAATGATAACCCTATATGCAAAACAGAAAAAGAGACACAGAAATACAGAACAGACTTTTGAACTCTGTGGGAGAATGTGAGGGTGGGATTAAAAAAAAAAAAAAAAAAAACAAACCTAAAAATAGCAGTCGAAAAAAATGTTCGGAACTTCTCTGATCTATGGGTGACTTACTTAAGGTCATTAACTCTGTTTATTTTAGGTTCCTTTTAATGGATTTGTGATGTTACCATCTAAATAATCAGTCACACTCGATGTAGTTTATGGATGTCTTTCCAACAAAATTAGTTATGAGTCATTAAAAACATGATCTTGATAAGTAAAACCATCCCCAAACATGCATGAATAAAACTTATAACCAGTGTAAAAAAAAAAAAAATGTTTTAATAAATAAGGAAGGCTACAGACCTATGCCTATAGCTTAGGTTGATTATACTGATTGTATTCAATTCATTTCAACTATATTCAATTGAAATCAGATTGATTATATGCTTTGCAGCCAAAGATGGAGAAGCTCTATACAGTCAGCAAAAACAAAACCGGGAGCTGACTGTGACTCAGACCATGAACTCCTTATTGCCAAATTCAGACTTGAAGAAAGTAGGGAAAACCACTAGGCCATTAAGGTATGACCTAAATGACCTAAATGAAATGATATGACCTAAATCAAATCCTTTACAATTATATAGTGGAAGTGAGAAATAGATTCAAGGGACTAGAGAGCCCGAAGAACTGTGGATGCAGGTGCGTGACATTGTACAGGAAACCGCGATCAAGACCATCCCCAGGAAAAAGAAGTGCAAAAAGGCGAAATGGTTGTCTGAGGAAGCCTTACACATAGGTGAGAAAAGAAAAGAAGTGAAAAGCAAATGAGAAAAGGAAAGATATACCCATTTAAATGCAGAGTTCCCAATAATAGCACAGAGAGATAAGAAAGCCTTCCTCAGTGATCAATGCAAAGAAATAGGGGAAAACAGTAGAATGGGAAAGACTAGAGATCTCTTCAAGAAAATTAAAGATACCAAGGGACCGTTTCATGCAAAGATGAGCACAATAAAAGACAGAAATGATATGGACCTAACAGAAGCAGAAGATATTAAGAAGAAGTGGCATATAGGGTTATCGTTACCATCTTTCTAAATTCCATATATATGTGTTAGTATGCTGTAATGTTCTTTATCTTTCTGGCTTACTTCACTCTGTATAATGGGCTCCAGTTTCATCCATCTCATTAGAACTGATTCAAATGAATTCTTTTTAACGGCTGAGTAATATTCCATGGTGTATATGTACCACAGCTTCCTTATCCATTCATCTGCTGATGGGCATCTAGGTTGCTTCCATGTCCTGGCTATTATAAACAGTGCTGCGATGAACATTGGGGTGCACGTGTCTCTTTCAGATCTGGTTTCCTCAGTGTGTATGCCCAGAAGTGGGATTGCTGGGTCATATGGCAGTTCTATTTCCAGTTTTTTAAGAAATCTCCACACTGTTTTCCATAGCGGCTGTACTAGTTTGCATTCCCACCAACAGTGTAAGAGGGTTCCCTTTTCTCCACACCCTCTCCAGCATTTATTGCTTGTAGACTTTTGGATAGCAGCCATCCTGACTGGCGTGTAATGGTACCTCATTGTGGTTTTGATTTGCATTTCTCTAATAATGAGTGATGTTGAGCATCTTTTCATGTGTTTGTTAGCCATCTGTATGTCTTCTTTGGAGAAATGTCTGTTTAGTTCTTTGGCCCATTTTTTGATTGGGTCATTTATTTTTCTGGAATTGAGCTGCAGGAGTTGCTTGTATATTTTTGAGATTAATCCTTTGTCTGTTTCTTCATTTGCTATTATTTTCTCCCAATCTGATGGTAACGATAACCCTATATGCAAAACAGAAAAAGAGACACAGAAGTACAGAACAGACTTTTGAACTCTGTGGGAGAAGGTGAGGGTGGGATGTTTCGAAAGAACAGCATGTATATTATCTATGGTGAAACAGATCACCAGCCCAGGTGGGTGCATGAGACAAGTGCTCGGGGCCTGGTGCACTGGGAAGACCCAGAGGAATCGGGTGGAGAGGGAGGTGGGAGGGGGGATCGGATGGGGAATACGTGTAACTCTATGGCTGATTCATATCAATGTATGACAAAACCCACTGAAATGTTGTGAAGTAATTAGCCTCCAACTAACAAAAAAAAAAAAAGAAGAAGAAATGGCAAGAATATATAGAATTATAAAAAAAAAAATAAAAGATCTTCATGACCCAGATAACCATGATGGTGTGATCACTCACCTAGAGCCAGACATCCTGGAATGGGAAGTCAAGTGGGCCTTAGGAAGCATCACTATGAACAAAGCTAGTGGAGGTGATGGAATTCCAGTTGAGCTATTTCAAATCCTGAAAGATGATGCTGTGAAAGTGCTGCACTCTATATGCCAGCAAAGTTGGAAAATTCAGCAGTGGCCACAGGACTGGAAAAGGTCAGTTTTCATTCCAATCCCAGAAAAGGACAATGCCAAAGAATGTTCAAACGACCGCACAATTGCATTTATCTCTCATGCTAGTAAAGTAATGCCCAAAATTCTCCAAGCCAGGCTTCAACTTTCAGATGTTCAAGATGGATTTAGAAAAGGCAGACAAACCAGAGATCAATTTGCCACCATCCGTTGGATCATCAAAAAAGCAAGAGAATTCCAGAAAAACATCTACTTCTGCTTTATTGATTATGCAAAGTCTTTGACTGTATGGACTGCAACAGACTCTGGAAAATTCTTCAAGAGATGGGAATACCAGAACACCTAACCTGCCTGCTGAGAAATCTGTATGCAGGTCAGGAAACAACAGTTAGATCCGGACATGGAACAACAGACTGGTTCCAAATCGGGAAAGGAGTACTTCAAGGCTGTATATTGTCACCCTGCTTATTTAACTTCTATGCAGAGTACATCATGTGAAATGCCGGGCTGCATGAAGCCAAAGCTGGAATCAAGATTGACAGGAGGATTATCAATAACCTCAGATATGCAGATGACACCACCCATTATGGCAGATAGTGAAGAGAACTGAAGAGCCTCTTGATGAAAGTGAAAGAGGAGAGTGAAAAAGTTGGCTTAAAACTCAACATTCAGAAAACTAAGATCGCGGCATCTGGTCCCATCACTTCATGGCAGACAGATGGGGAAACAATGAAAACAGTGAGAGACTTTATTTCCTTGGGCTCCAAAATCACTGCAGATGGTGACTACAGCCATGATATTAAAAGACCCTTTCTTCTTGGAAGAAAAGCTATGACCAACCTACACAGAATATTAAAAAGCAGAGACATTACTTTGCCAACAAAGATCTGTCTTGTCAAAGCTATGGTTTTTCCAGTGGTCATGTATGGATGTGAGAGTTGGATCATAAAGAAAGCTGAGTGCTGAAGAATTGATGTTTTTCAACTGTGGTGTTGGAGAAGACTCTTGAGAGTCCCTTGGACTGTGAGGAGATCCAACCAGTCCACCCTAAAGGAAATCAGTCCTGAATATTCACTGGAAGGACTGATGCTGAAGCTGAAACTCCAATACTTTGGCCACCTAATGCAAAGAACTGACTCATTGAAAAAGACCCTGATGCTGGGAAAGAGTGACGGCGGGAGAAGGGGATGACAGATCGATGAGATGGTTGGATGACATCACTGACTTAATGGACATGAGTTTAAGTAAGCTCCGGGAGTTGGTGATGGACAGGGAAGCCTGGTGTGCTGCAGTCCATGGGGTCGCAAAGAGTCAGACACAACTGAATGACTGAACTGAAGTGAACAGACCTATGTTACACATTTTAGTTGACATGTGACCTTGAACAATTTGCATTAGTCATCTTAGCTCTCAGAATTTGCAGCTATGACATGGGCATAACTGACATTTATTTTAAAAGGTAAGAAAAGTGCTATACTGTCTTCTAAATAATGGAAAGTATTAGTCCTTCAGTGGTATCTGACTCTGCAACCCCATGGAGCCCACCAGGCTCCTCTGTCCATGGAATTCTTCAGGCTAGAATACTTGAGTGGATAAAGCCATTGCCTTCTCCAGGGGATCTTCCCAACCCAGGGATCAAACCCCAGTCTCTTGCATTGCAGTCCTATCTGAGCCACTAGAGAAGTCCCTTTAAATAACAGGTTCTCAGCAAAAGTGAGTATTCTCTCCCCTTATCCCTATTTCTTATACAGGTATTAAAATCAAAGCAAAGGAAATACTATTTTTGTTTTAAGCCATGACATGCTTTCATTTTCTTAGTCTATGAAATGATTCTTACATCACAGGGACATGAGTAACTAAATTAGAAAGCTCCATGATTTTGGAGTTAGTGACTTTCCCCTTTAAAAAAAATGAAGAATTTTAAAGCATTTCAAAATCTTGTGATTGACACATTTTCATCTTTCAGGTCACCCATTAAGTAATACCAGTGTTCCAATTACTGTAATAAGAATGGTTGTAAAACACAATTCTGTTTGGAAAATGTACAGCTAGCTGAATTCCCAGTAGCTGAGTCTTTACCATGGGAATTCACCTCCCGTGCTTTTGTTGGCAGCCTTTAGTAAGCTTTTAGTTGGCAGTATCTGAAAAGGCAGTGTCTTGCCCCTACTATTTATTAAAATTTTAAAGGGAATGTTTTCTATCTGTGTACTTTGTGATCAGTAACAATGTGGTAGGCAAGGTCATGAAAGATTAGCTGGGATTTGAAGTAATTTGATGTTTGACTGTGATAATGAAACATGTACTGTATTGGATATTTGCTTGGTAAACAGGGTCAGTTTTCAATTGGGAAAGTTTCATTCCAAAAATTATTGCAACACTGAACCCTAAAACCAGCACATTGAAAGAGGAATAAAAAGGTGATTACTTTGTCTATTGAAACATTTTACAACTTTGGAGAATATATATGTTCTTTCATGGACTTAACCACCAGTTTATGTGTTCGTGTATGTGTATAATGATATATGTAAATTATTAGTAAAAGTGTTTAAATTGTATACCTATAAGGAATACCATATATACATATATGTATATGATTAGTAATGATGTATATATATGTGTGATATAGAATATGTAATGAAGTTATATGAAGTAAATTATATATAAAATATAAAAGTAACTAGTTATGATATGTGAAATTATATACATATATATATACACACACACACATGCGTAATTTACAAGTCAGTGTGCTTAATAAACAGTTGCTGTTACTGTAAGTTAATGACTTTTTCACACGTTATTTCTAAAACTGAAAGTCCCTTGAAGGAAGGAACTAGAGGAAAGATGTGTGTGTGTATGTATAATATAGCGTCAAATATATTGATATTTAATCAGATATACAATTGTATATATTATGAAATCCTGCATATTATATAATCATATAAATATATAATGATATATAGTTTTATATAACCTAATATAAGATTATATATTATAGGGGGAATTACTTATAAGGGGGAGAACATTGAGTGTCTATCTATAGATGGTCAGTAAACTGCTCTCAGATAGACAATAAGCTGCTCTTTAGGGAAGGAAGACAAAAGAAAACATGGAAACACATTTAGAATCTAACTAAACATATACTAGATAAAAAGTATAGCAGGTGCTTTCAAATGAAATTACATGTTTCTTCTCACTTAATAATCCTGCCAAAACTATAAGATAAATGGCATCCTAATTTGTTTGATTATACTAATAATTTCCATACTGAGCTTTCTGGGTCAAAATGTATGAACATTTCTATGGTTCTTGCATGCAGTAATCTAATTTTAGTAACTCTCATAAAGAAATCACCAAAGAGGTATTTGTAATGTGAATTAGGTTATCTGGGGCTCTTCATTTCAAAGTTTTATTTCCTATGAAATGCTGTTGGGTAATATTGATTCATGATTAGATAGCAAGGGGTCTTTTTCCAAAGCATTTGATTTAAACAACAACAAAAAAATTAGTTACTAGTCATTCTCCTTTTACTAGTAGATATTGTCAAGGTAATTGAGTTTTATTGCATTTGAGGATACCTGTGGGTAATGGTCAGGGTAGTGTACTTTACAAAGATTAGCAGGCAATAAACTGGCTTCTGCCTGGGCCTTTGAACCAAGGGCAGCCCTGTTTAATCTCACAGCCTGCTGTGTAGAAACTGTTTCCTGAGGTATTCTCACTTAAACGTGGCATCTAAGAAATGTCTTTTTGAAGTATAGCACAGTTGTGTTTTCCTAAAATACCACTGCTGAAAATTCCTTCTCACAAGGGATGTGAATGTCAATAAATGAGGCTGTCATAAAGAAAAGAATCTTACTTTAGAAAAAAAAAAATTATTCATGCCTTCAAAAAACATGTCCTAGACCAGTGTGGGGACCACAGGTACAAGAATGAAGAAATGATGAAAATGTGGTTCTTTCCCTCAAGGAACTTGAAGTCTTATAAAAGAAATGGCATGTAAACAAGCCCTCCAGTGTTGACAACACTAATCACAGTGATTTATGGTGTTTGGTAATCATAATAAAAAGAGCAATAATTTATTAAGCACATCATCTGTGCCACATGCAGAATCAAATATTTACAAATATAATCTCATTGGATAGTCACAATAGCCTAATGTGGTAAATGCACTATGATCATTCTCATCTTCCTGAGGGTTACCTGGGGTCAGAAAGTTTAACTTGTCTGGCTGAAATAATGTGGAGGGGAAGCGACTCCATCAGGAACTGAGCTGTCCGACTACCGAGTATCTCATTTCTATGCTGTATGGCTCAACGAAGGGTGGGATTATTTTTTATTTGGGAGGATGATGGAGGTTAGTGGTGATTGCAGGGAATGATATTCAAGGATTCACAAAAGAGTAAGATATTAAACAAGCTGAGCTTTAAAAAAAAAAAAAAATGCTTTCCCAGCAGACTTGAACATGGGGAATTCCAGGAAAAGGATACAGCACGTGCACAGAGAGAAGGGCCTGAGAAACCATGACTTTCAGAAGACAGACGATTCTGCATGGCTGAAAATATTCTGCAAAAGGAGTAAGTGGCCTTACATGATTCTGCAAAGATAGGCATGTGACATATCGAAAGCTTTTAGCGTGTGAATTGTCACTAGATTCCATGGAAGAGGTTCAAGCAAAAGAGCTGTATGGCTGATTCAAGTTTCAGAAAGATGGCTCTTCAGAGTGATGGGGAGATTACAGGGACAGAAGCTGAAAATGGCCATTCTGAGAAAAAGGCTATTGCAAATGTCCAGGAGAGAAATTATGGACGAAAGGGCAGTGGTAATGGGATGGGAAAGTCGGGTGACATGGAGGAATATTTGACTGGATGTCAGTGGATGAGGAAGAGGACGGACTGAGGAGACTTCATGTTTCTAGTTCAGGAGGCTGGGGTGAAAGGAACCTGTAGTGTTGGTGCATCATCATTGGAAGGCAGGGAGAAAAAAGAATGAGGACATTTTCCTTATGTCTGACACTGAGTTATGTCAAGTTATGGGGTTACTTCTCCAGAATGAAAGCTTTTAACCCATTTTATTTCCAAATTAATTGTGACTCAAGCAAGCCTCAGCATAGTAGTTCAGCAGCCCACACATTTCAAACCATAACTGATAAAGCACTTTTTATCCAAGTTCTGTCCTCAACTCAGCAGGTTGGAGAGGTACAGCTAAATCTGTAAGTTCATCTACCATAGCGGATTGGCAGGGGACCAACAGCAGCAACAAATACCCCCGGAACACAGTTTTGTCTTCTTTGAGCACCTGGACCTAACTGGTGAATGAATTTCCCCTTTTCACCGTGACCTGTCTTATTGAGAAAATTCCAGGTCTATTCCTCATATCTTCCTGTTTGCTACTATAGTTCTGTTCCTTGCTCCTATCCATGTTAATTCACTTGATAGGATTTCCCCTGCCACCAAAACCTTCTTACACAACAATTTTCTATACTTTATTAGGCATTAGCCTGTATACCGGCATTGCATTTACCATACATCGACATTATATTTATTGGTTGACACGTTAGCTACTTTAAACGTATATTATCTTTTTTCATCTAAAAAACTTTTGCTGAAGCTTTGAGAATAGAAAACACAAACTCAGGATTTGAAGATACAGGTAAAGGATGTGAGTTATTGAGAATCCTTTCTACTATGCCAGATACTTTCTTTTATAATCATTTATTCTCCTAACTCACACTATGAGATTGGTATTTTGTATCCACATTTTTAAGAAAAAGGTTAAAATATTTAATGAGGTTTGAAGTGTGGAAGTCTAAGTTGCTAAATTGTGCCTGACTCTTTGGGACCCCATGGACTGTAGCCTGCCAGGCTCCTCTGTCCATGGGATTCTCCAGGCAAGAATACTGGAGTGGGTAGCCATTCCCTTCTCCAGGGGATCCTCCCAACCCAGGGATTGAGCCCAGGTCCTCTGCATTGCAGGAAGATTCTTTACCACCTCGGCCAACATAGAAGCCCTTAATGAGGTTTAATACCTGGTAAACATGCCACAAGTCAGTGGGATTCAGCTCAGGCTTGTGAGGAGATAAAATACTGCTGCCTTCAATTGCTTCCCTCTGGGTAGATGCTTAAAAATCATTGTAAGTGTTATCTACTCCCTGCCTTTAGTTACACCAAAGCATCTTCTAGGTGTTAGATCTGAACAGATTAGAGCACTGCCCAAGATGAAATACTCACTTTAGGACAGACATTCATTACCGTAATTGTTTTACTAATACATTCTAAAGTGATCATTTCTTGCTGTGGAAAATCTGATACAGATATTCACATTGTCCATATTCATGGCTCCTTTGTGAAATTCCAAATATTGGCAGAAGAGTTTTAAAGAGAACTTATAATGCTTTAAATATTTCTCTCTCTAGTGTCAAAGAATGATCCTTCCATCATATATCCACTACCTTCTCCTTTTTGACTGTGTAGAATTTGAATATTGATATATACATGGAGGCAAGAGAGTTACAATAAACACAGCAACTCAAGTCATCTACGTAATAAAATGCTAAGTCAGGAGGGAAAGAAGAGAGACAAGAACTCTGTGAGTTGGATTGAATCACATTTTAGATGTTTGGCGTAAGAGAAGGAAAAGGTTTCAATGTGAGGGATATATTATGAGGAGATGGATAAAAAAGACTTTCATTAAGTTTTTACAATCAGAGATTACTCTATGTCAGTTAATTATCATAACTATTTTTCATACCAGATTAATAGGTCTTTGGCATCTTATGGAAAGATATCCACATATTTAATGGGTTATGTTAACTATATTCATACTAGATAGGATAAAGAAATGAGAAGAACCCTTAAAATAAAGGCAAAAACTTGAATATTAATTCAGGTTCTATCCTACTTTCTTTCAGTTCAGTCCAGTTCAGTCGCTCAGTCGTGTCTGACTCTTTGTGACCCCATGAATCGCAGCACACCAGGCCTCCCTGTCCATCACCAGCTCCCGAAGTTTACTCAAACTCATGCCCATCGAGTCGGTGATGCCATTCAGCCATCTCATCCTCTGTTGTCCCCTTCTCCTCCTGCCCCCAATCCCTCCCAGCATCAGGGTTTTTTCCAATGAGTCAACTCTTCACATGAGGTGGCCAAAGTACTGGAGTTTCAGCTTCAGCTTCAGTCCTTCCAATGAACACCCAGGACTGATCTCCTTCAGGATGGACTGGTTGGATCTCCTTGCAGTCCAAGGGACTCTCAAGAGTCTTCTCCAACACGTGATATTAAAGGAGATAGCTTAACCTCAGGGCCTCCATTTTCACTCACACACTTACAAAAATGAAAAGAGTAGCATCTTTCCTCCCCATTCCAAAGACTGGCAAGGAGGAGTCATTGTCATGTTCGTCAATCCAGCTAAGCAATGCAGGGATTTGCCAACCTCATAAATAATACTTTTCTGAAAATGCAGCCAAAATTCAAAGATGCAAATTGTAAATATTAGAATTACAAATTATTATGGTAATTCTGTTTTCAGAGAACTAACACTTGATATTCTATCACTGATTTTACCTTTTATTTCAGATGAAAATTTTGATAACACAATATGAGCTTTTCTTATCACTTCTTTAGCTTTGGTCTTTTGTTTCACTATCAAGCATATGGAAAGCTGGCTTATGAGTGTCCAGCTAACCCTAGACTGCTTTCAGAGTACATTTTAATACTGAATCTGTCTTGTAATTTGCTTACACTTTCTGATACTCCACTTCATCACTAATGTGGTACTTTTCTCTCTTGTCCACAGCTCAGTAAGTGTTCAAGTAGCTGCACAAACTGGTGTGCTCCTGATGTGAACGGTGACAGCAGGTAGACACACTACGTGAGAAAGTGAAATAGTTCGTTATCTGATGAGCAAAAGCCAAAATCTGGTGTATAAAGGGGAGTCCTGCATCCCAACACACACAAATGGCGGGTGTTTTGAAAATTAAATTAAAAATAAAATTAAATCTATACAAATGAAAGACTAGACTATATACATGTATGTATGTGTTCAGAGAAGCTAAAGATTAGGAGAAGAGATAAAGATTCTTCATGACAAGCTTTCCAAGAAGCTAGTAGGGTCAGGAAATCTTTTCAGAACAAAGAGAATATATGAAAGAACTGCAGAGTTTCAGAGGCTCAGAGTAGGAGAAATTTTGATGTGAGGGGAGTCATTAAGAGGGCTGTGTATGGGAAAGTTTTGATATACATTTCAAGAAGGTTCAGTAAGCATCTGGATAAAATTTTATTTGAGGGGATTGGTGGTATCTGTGGAAATAGTGATTTGAGATGTGCCTTGTAGATAATTAAGAGAGCAAACAGCATGGGACCAGACGAGGAGGGTTTCTAGGCATTTTAGGACAGTCTTCCTGCCCTTCTCATTCAATTCTGTATATTCTATAAGTTTCTTAGAAGTGGAAACTTTGAATTACTTTTCAAAACATGAATAATCCTGTATCTCTGGAATCAAAAAGCGATATGAAATGATTCTAAGGGAAGAAACCAAAAAAAGGGGGGGCACTCTTTATTCAAGCAGATTTTGAATAGCACCCACATAATACTTCTGGCTGAAGTTTTGATGATTGACTCAGTCATTACAGTGTCTCATTCTTCCTCTTTCCCAAACTAATGATTTGATCAAGAAGTTTTGATTCTCATGTTGCCTGTAAGAAAAAGTGATATAGCCCATTCCAACCATTTTTTTTAAAACCCTGAGAATATCAGTGTCTTATTGTTACGCAGGGAATAGAAAGAGTCACAAAAATGAAAGTTCTTCTTTCTGTGTTCAATTTTGAGACAACTGGAAGTGGACACAGTGGGAAATGTAATAAAAAATTCTATTAACTCTTTTGAGCCTCAAAAGATTAAATTTTTCAGTAGACCATCAGTTGAACGCATTTAGATTATTGTCTATGAACTCCCTATTGTACTTTTTTTTCCAAATTGGAAGTTTGTTGTTTCTCTGTTTGCATTTTCTTTTTAATTTTTGAGTGATGTGCTAAAGAGAAGAGCATTGGGGAAAAAATCAATAAAACATAATTATTGTTTGAACTATCCAAATGAATCCTGGGATTTTAAACAAATGACTCAGATTCTTTGAACATCAATTTTCTAATGTGTAATAAAAAAAAACTGAACAAAATAGTTGTATATCATTGTAAGGTAGAAAGTCATCTTATCTACCTTTATTTTGTTAGAGTAAATTTTTTAAAATGTTATTCCTCTGCTATTTATACCACATGTAATGAAATTCCTACATATACATCTCTCTAATATACTGAGGAATCTCAACCTTCCTGAACCAAAACTTTATTAACATATTATTCTGTAGACACATGGAATTTTCTATGTCAGTGTGCTGACTGTCCACAAATCCGGCACAGGGAACTGATTCAGTACAGTGAGTCTAGTACGTCCCGCCCTGGCCTTTGGTGCACAGTAAAGATGCTTTTCTCTTCCTACATCAGTCCAGGAGCAGAGGGCCTCTGTTCAATTATCTTGAGCCAACAGCACTGATGTGCATCTGTTAAGTGTTCTCATTTCCATCAGTATTTCCCTGTGACTCCTTTCAACTCAAGAACTCACTGTCCCCTCCTCCCAAAAATGGGCCTCTTCAGCAAGCCCACTAGTCGTTGTCAACAGGAGAATGTACAAGATTGAATGAAATTTTACTTACCAAGTAAACACTTGGTGGAGGAAGCAAGCATTCATCAGAGAAGGCTACCAGCGGGTGAAGAGTGGACAGTGGAGGGAATTCTACTGTCTCCCGAAGGTCATAGATTTTGGCAGTTATTAACATTTTGTCTATTTAACCAACCATTGCCAAGCAACAATCATTCATGCAAATCATCTAGCTGTTTAAGGTCTGAAATATTGTGGCAGCAGCTACATCTTCAATTGTTTATGCCTGCTCTGAACCAGCTTTTACTGATAGGCTGACTAATATTTGGTATAAATTGCTCCATATTTCTCACTTAGAATGGCTATTAACACTACCTTTGTAGAATATCTTGAAACTGCAAGATTGACTCAATGAGCATAAGTTCCCAGAAAATCTATACAAATTGATGGCTCCCTAGAATATTGTACTGGTATGTGAGCTTCATAATAGAAAACCAAGTTTTCTAGACCATAAACATATCATCAGAGACAATGATCTCATTTGCTATTTTGGAAAATTAGTCCATGTCTTAGATTCTGAGATCTAGTTCCCTTTTTTCACCCAAACTTCTTGATCTAATAAACTCAGACAGCTTGTAAACAATTATTTTGGGAGTTGAAGCACTGGCCTTGCTCATTCAGCTTTGAAATGGTCAGCAATATACAATAACTACTGTAAAAGTGATCCTAAGATTCCCTAAAGGTCACCTGGTCCTCTTTGAACTCTATCTACATTAGTCACAGTTATTAGGATCAGGGAGACTAATACATAGGCAGGGCTAAGATATAGCATGTATATCTCTTAATACTGTTTTTTCTGACAAAGTGATTTTATACTAGGAATAGAAAGATGATCCTTAGGAAAACATGTTAATATAATAATGTGTCACCATTTTTCTCTTCTGAAAAGTACATATTGTTGATGAAAGAAATCATGGGAGATCTATATAAGTGAAGACATACACTATGTTTAATGATGGAAAGACACACATAGTAAAGATGTCAATTTTTCTGATACTGGTATACAGATTTAACACAATTCATGTCAAAATCCCAGCAATTTTTTGTGGATATAAACAAGATTGTTCTAAAATTTGTATAGAAACACCAAGGATTTACAATAGCTAAAATAATTTTGAAAAGGAAGGATAAAGTAAGGAAATTGGTCTACCCAATTCCAAGAATTATTACATAGCTACACTAGTGGTGATGGTTTAGTCACTAAGTCGTGTCCGATTCTTGTGACCCCATGGACTGTAGCCTGCCAGGCTTCTCTGTCCGTGGGATTTTCTAGGCAAGAATACTCGAGTGGGTTGCCATTTCCTTCTCCAGGGAGTCTTTCCAACCCAGGGATCGAACCCAGGTCTCCTGCATTGTAGGCAGATTCTTTACTGACTGAGTGACCAGGGAAGCCTAGTAGACTGTGGAATTGGTAGAGGAGTTGGCAGAGGGGTAAACAAAGACATCATTGGAATAGAATTTGAAAACTCAGAAATAGCCATTCCCTTCTCCAGGGGATCTTCCCAACCCAGGGATTGAACTTGAGTCTCCCACATTGCAGCCAAGTTCTTTACCATCTGAGCCACCAGGGAAGCCCATACTCTTAATAATTTGAATTAAAAGAGAGATGCTCCTGAATCAATCAGATAATGGTGGTCTTTTTTGTTTTTTGTTTTTTTTCTTTAGGTTTTTAGTTTTTAGTATTACTTTATCTTAGTATTGGAGTGTAATTGCTTTACAATATGTGTTAGTTCCTGCTATACAACAAAGTGAACCAGCTATACATATTCTCCTCCCTCTTGCGCTTCCCTCCCTCACTCCCCTCACCCACATCACACCCCTCTAGGTCATCACAGAGCACTCAGCTGAGCTCCCTGTGCTATACACAACAGCTTTCCACTAGCTACCTATTTTACACATCGTAATGTATATATGTCAATACTAATCTCCCCTCCTGTCCCATCCCTCCTTCCTCTGCTGTGTCCACATGTCCGTTCTCTAACCACGTTCCTCATACTCAAGCAGAGAAAGCCAGAGTAATAGAAAACAAAGAAAAGAAAAAAAGGCAAAGAAAAGAGGAGAGATCAGAGACCTTGGTGGGTTAGGACCAAGAAAGAAAAAAAGGGAGAGAAAAACAGAGGAAGAAAGAGAATGATTGACTTTTCGTTTCTGTAAGTTCCAACTGCCTCATTCATTCCAATTAACCCATTTTATCTTTGAGCTAATTAAAAAGGGTGTCTTATTGTTGTTGTCCCAGGCTACCAACAACCACCTACAAAGACAGACATACAACTTAGAAATAATTCGGCAAACTAAACAGTTCAAGGATAATAATGCGCTGAGGTTTGCTGAGAATTTCAGGTTTGCAAGACAAGCCTTCATGCTTCTGTGTAGGAAATGACAGAACAGCAATTTCCTAGGCAATAACAGGAGGCAAAGGTACATGCCTTTCAAATTTAGAATAAAATTTAGAATTCTGAGTGGTATATATGAGGCAGTAAACACTAGTGCCTTATGGACACCAACAAGAAGGGGAGCTTGGTGTTCCTAAGAGTCTCACTGGCCAGGACTGGACACCAGCTCTAAGGCTAAACCATCCAGGGCAAGTCACTTAACCTCTTCAACTTTTAGTTAGTTATATGGAAATAATAACAGCAGCTGTTCCACAGGAGACCTGTAATGATTAACACACAGCATAGCACTCTAAATGATGTACTGAACATTCAAAGTGCTTTATTGGTGTTAACTTTGGTTGTATTTTAGTTTTTATTATCTGTCACTTAGAAAAGTTTTAGGGAAGGTCTATAGAGGAAGACCAGGCTTCCCTGGTGGTTCAGTTCTCCTGCCAATGCAGGAGATCCCCGGGTTGGGAAGATCCCCTGGAGAAGGAAATGGCAACCCACTCCATTTTCCTTGACTGGGAAATTCCATGGATGGGGAGACTGGTGGGCAGCAGTCCTTAGGGTCGCAAGAGTGTTGGGTACAACTTAGCTACTGAACAGTAATAACAACATAGAGGAAGACACGAAAATGCCATTTGTTAAAACCTTACAAATGTATAAGATTTTCTTTGTCACTTGAGACCCTTGAAGTCACATGAACTTGGGGCAAAAAAAAAGCCCAAGTTCAAAATTCCACATGATTGTGTTTGAATTATTTCAGTGATTTGCTCAATGCCAACTTTTCAGAATATGAAGTTATTAATGTGTAAAAGGAAAGTGATGATTTGGCCGTCAGAGATGAATCATTGGAATGAACAGATGAAATGCACATTAAATGATTTACAAAGTTTTAAACACTATAATAAATATGTATGATTATTATTCATAATTTCTGGCTCCCTAAGGTAGTGGAAATAGCTTTGAAATTCCACTCTGACAATCTAATACCTTTCCTCTACACTTGCTTGCAAAATATAGCTTCTTAGCCATTGTTTGGTTTATGACATACAATCTGCATTAGCAGAAGTTAGAACAGCAATTAGTTATATTTATTGAATAGCTGTTTGCTAACTGGCCTAAGGAAACTTATGGAGTTTAAGAGGGTGAGGTAAGATATCAAAATGTACTGGCTTGCTTTACAGAATATAATTGTTTTAAAGATATAATATAATAACTGGTGGGTATTCTATTAAATGTGAGATAGTCACATAAATGCAATTGATTTTAAAATAGTTAATTAAATTAAGCATAGGCATTTAACTCATCTACCCTGAGTCTCAAAATTGTGATGCAATTGAAATCAAGGTTTCCATTTGTTACAGTTCACTGCTGTGAGCTTTTTTGCAGTCTCTGGTAAACAAAATGAAATGAATAGAGGTTATATATTCAAGGTCCCTATCTGTTATTCCTTAAAGCTCATCAATATGTAAGCCCCCAGGGAGTTGGCTTTCCTATTTTGTACACTAGGCCTTCACTCACGTGAGGATCACAGTTCGGTGAGTTATGTAAAAGATGCCTGCCATCATTCTCTACCCTACCCTCTCAAAAAAGAGGATAACCTGAAAAAAATTCTTAGAATATAAATGGAGGGAGAAATAGTAAGAGTAATAAGCCATGCAGAAAGCTTAAAGTGTGGCAGAAAGATACAGATATAAGTGGATATATCTTATATATATACATACATGTGTGTGTATATATATATATATATGTATATATATATAATAGAATGTATTAACTGGAACTATTTTATGTTGTAGATGAAACTCTATAACTTGGGAAACATAACATTCTGGACTAAAGCTGGCTTGAGGAGAAAGAACTTCAAAAAGATTTTGTATAAAATTCTAAATTACAATTTCCAGTCACTTCTCACTGATTCAGACCACCTCCCAATATTTACTGAAATTGTTACTGAACCAAACATGGGTCCACTAACCCGACTTACTAACACTGGTCTGTGGTGAAAGAAAACACATTATTTACTGCGGGTGCCAAGTGAGGACTCCAGGGCAGCTCATGCTCAAAACCCCCATCCTTCCCAGTGGGTCTTAGGGAAGCATGTTTAAAGGCAGGTTAGAGGAAGGAGTCACAGGCTACGTGATCAGCTGAGGCACAGTCCTCTGACTGGTTGGTCGTGAGATAACTGAGCAGTGTCATAGGAGTTAACCTCATCAATCCTGAGGCTCCAGCTAGTCTGGGGACTGCATGCTCATGGTCACCAAGTAATTCACTTCTTCCACTTGGTGGGGTTTTGACATCTATAAAATAACTGGGAAATGAACGTCAGAGGCTGTTATCTGTGTCAGTCAGGGAGAAGCTCAGCTGCCGTGACTGTGTGGTTGCTTTCCTGTTCTAACTGTTGCCCCTTCTCCTGGCAGTTGTTACCACTTGCCTTTTTTTGGTCACTGCATGTTTCCATCCTTTCAATCATTGATTCTTGAGCCTGGCTTTTGTGACTCAGGGCGGGTCTCTCAAGATGACAGTTTTTTTGTTGTTTTTTTTACAAATGAGGGACAGGCAGAGGATATGGTGTATGTGGAGGGGGCGGGGACTGTTGTAGGAAGGCCCCATAGAATCCTACTCATTTGCATAATGAATCATCAAGTCCATATTCTGGACCACGTGCCAACTCCTCCCCATCCTGATGTTCTTTACATCAATAGCCCTTGCTAGTCCAGTTTTCTTTGTGTGTATAACCTGTAGAGAAGGTAGCTTCCTCAAACATTAACTTATTCATATGCCAATATCCAACACTTATTAAGGGGCTTGGGATTTTATAGATACCCAAGAAAAATTGTGAAACAAATGACTGAATAAACAAATTAATGGAAAATAAATAAATGGATGGGTGGATAAATGGGCAGATGGATGAATAGGCAGATGATTGTATGAGTTTTGATCAAACTGAAATATTCTGTTTTCATAAAAATCAACACATAAAGCATTAAAAACATATCCCCAGCACTCTAATTTTATTAAAGATTTCTTCATAATCTATTTTATTTTTTCTTCAGTTCAGGATATTAGGGCAAATCTTCTTTCTCCTTCAAGTTATCAAAGAAGGAATTGGGGGAAAGCACTGTTTTTTTAATTCAAGAAATATTGAACAGCCTACAAAGTCCCCACACAAAGAGAAAAGAGATCAATGGATGCTATCATCAGTGCTCTTAAACATAGCTTCTAAAAATGAGACACTGATGAAAAGGCATTTAAAAGCTGTTCCTTTTACGCCATTCTAAAATAGTTGATGTTATTTCAATTTTTTTTTCTCCTCTGAGCTTTCAAAATACTCATGCTGAGATACTGAGATTGTATTCAGTTTGTGAAATTAGTGACACAAAGCTTCTCCAGCCACCCCTGTTATCTCGCACAAAGATGCTAAACCAGAATTGAAATCCTATTATATATATTGCATTAAATTGGTTCCCAGCGGGGCATCTTAATTAAGATGTGCTTATTACCAGGGTCCAGATTAAGTGGCATGGACTGTCTCACAGTCTGTATAATCAGACAGAGAGCAGGGTTAGCCCAGGCCCCAATTTGCTAATGAAGGCTAATGGCCCATCACCTTCATGGTACAGTTGTGGTGGGGACTCTCTAATACCATGCCAGACACTTCTTTAATTTAACGCTAAGAATGCACATAACCCTATTGCCCTTTCTTAAGTAAATACTTGTAGGTTTTAAAGCATCACTCTCCTAAAGAGAGATTGCATCAGGCCCCTGTAATATGGTTCTTCTACAGAGCCTGGAAAAATTCGATTTTTTCCTCCCTATTTTGGCTCCTCCTCTCTCATTTCTGTTATCCGCCGACTCAAATACCCATGACATCATATCATGGCTACCCCCCCCACACCCTCTTCTAATAAGTCTTCACATCCCCTCTCAATCTTTTGAGAATCCCCAGAGCATCAAATCTTTGATAGACCAAGAAGCTACTTATGATATTCTCCAAGGTTCAAAATGGCTGAGATTGAGCTCCAGAGTTCCAGGAGGATTTTTGTGTGTCCTTTGTGATATCAGGGAAGGAAAAAGATTTCTGTCTTGACCATACAGCCAGGTATTAAATAGTTTTGCAATGTCTCCTTTATTTCTTTCACTTACCAAAAAAACAGTTATTTTAATTTTGATATGCACTTGATGCAAAGTAAAGGAGGAGCTATTACACTTGACTATAAAAAGCAGGAAAAATATTAACTGATCACAGTAGCAGGAGGCTTCCTCACCCAGGTGAATGCCCCCTGGTTCATCCTCATTGACCTGTGAGCAAAATTTTATCAGTGCCCTAGTTTTCCTTATTCTTGAGTGCCTAGGAAACTCACTTGTGAATTAAATATTCAGCTGGGTAGCAAAGATTCTATGAAACAGTCCATCAAACACCTTTAAAATCTGAATTGCTGTTAAGAGCCAGCATAGTTACATAAATATTTGATGAAGGGGACTCAGTTATTGGTGCTGCAATAATTATACAAATTGTAATGGTAATCCTCACTATCAATAATACCTTTAGAGGAAATGGTATTATATACTTCACTCAGAGAGAATAATAACAATATTAACACGGTACTGACATTGGCAAGCCAATATCTCCCAAGCTGGGCTCACTTGGCAACCAGGGCAGCAAGGAAGCTTAGCAAACACATATTTTTTGGCTGTTGTTCAGTTACTGGAGTGTCAGAGAATATTTGGCGCTTAACGCTATGCAAAGTGTTGTTCCCGTTTGATTGTTGTATACTATATAAGCTTTGGAGCATGACGTGAAGTAATTTAACAACTGGAATAACAGGCATTTGGGACAAAACTAATTTCATAGGAAGGCTGATCACAGACACTCAACTTGTTCGTAAAAATGTTACCTTGTCATATAATACAAAGTTGAAGATCAAGCAACAGAAGGAGAAAAAAGCCTGTTATGTCCCTTGATTCTTATGACACAAAGGCTGTTTTCACGATGATATTATCTTACCTTTAGATATCAAGATGTGCTTGGGTCTTGCCTTGTCTCTCTCCAGTTTGAAAGAAATGGGCAGTGGAGTTAGTAAGTTTGCCTGGGTTCCAATAAGCTCTTATAGAGACTCTGATATGGCAGCAGAGCTTTTCACTTCCACTTGGTGCTGAAATAGTCTTATCAATGTATCAGACATGGTACAAAGACTTAGGAGAACACCAATGAACAAGGCAGAGTAGGGACCACTGCTGAAGATTGGAGTCTGATTTCTTTTCCTGGATAGCTTGACAGGTATGTTCTCAGGAGTCACTCTCCATGACTCTGCCACACCTCTAAAGTGCCCTCTCTAAAGCCCCGCCAGTATTTCAGAATAGAGTGAATTCTTGGGTGTAAGACCTCCAAGGACCCATTTCCAAAAATGGTGTAAAATTATCTTATACCCACTGCTTACTGTACTCACTCACAGCAACCTAATTCATGCCACCATCATCTTTCACTTGCACTAATGTGATCAAGTTCAGTCTTCCCACTTCTCTGCTTGCATCCCTACTCTTGATGATCCATCCAACCCATCAAGCCAATACTTCACTTGCTGTAAATCAACCTAAGGCCAGGTACCTATGCCCTAAGGCCTACTGGAATGATTAAAACTAGCCAATCCTAAGCTATTTACCCTGCTCTGCTCTGCCTTGCTTTTCCAGCAGAAACCCCAATAAATGCTTCTGGCCTTGGCTTTCCCCTTGCTCCTCCTTGGGTCTGACCAAGATTGGCCAGTCATAGTTTTTCCTTTCAATGGCATTGATCTCTCTGTGTTGGTAGGCCATCACTTCTAGACATTAAAATACCTTGAGTATAACTTTAATACAGGGGTCATTCAGGATTATAGTGCCCAGTTCAGAGCAGGGATTTGAAGGGGTTCCTTAATGAATTAGACCGCATACAAACTTGCCCATGAGTTGATCAGGAAAGTAAAACAAAGTTACTCTAGTTGAACTGGCATATATAGTTCTTTTGCTGTGACCATTGAGGAAACCACTTTTCAGGAGAGGAAATGGACATGTCACATGCATGTGTAACTAATAATATTGGATTGCAGAAGTCTGTTTTTCACACGCTTTTAGGTCAATTTCACCAATATACATTTACCAGGTGCATCAAGAGCAAATTCCTGCTCTCTGGATCATGAACTTCATTTCCCATATCTGCTTTTTTCCTTTTAATAGTCCCTTTCTGTGGCCCATTGATTCCACTTTTGACATTTTAAAATAAGATAGGGGTAAAAAAAAAAATCAAGAACCGAGTTCTCTTCCCTAGTCATCGAGTCTTTCAGATGATTGATGGAAGGACAGAACTATTCATATGTGCCTGGCAAAAATCAGGTTTGTGCTCCAAGAATTAGAAGATTGAAAGTCATGAGGGGCCCTGTGATTCATGAGAGAAGGTGGTAGGTGCTTGGATGAGTGATTATAAAGAAGTGGGGGAATGTGAAGGCAGGGACTGGGGGATTGGGGGCTGTGGAAATCTTTAAGGACTGAGCACTTACAAAAATATTAAATACACTTTTAACAAGTCATTTTGAATAAAACCTACTTACTGCTAATATTACAGGACTTCTGTCAACCAGAATATTATTCCTAGTTCATTTGTAACTTGGGAAAAGAAGTGGAATTTAATTAGACAGAGGAGCCATGTCTGGATAGCACTAAGCATTTTTTATATTGCTGATGCTTCCTATTAGCTTTTAAAAAACTGCATGGCAATCTAGCTTGACAGATGTTCTAACAGAGATGGATGTGACATTACATCTCAGGTTTTGTGGTGGTTGCTGTTTTGGATGAATACAGACGCAGTTCTCTGTGTCTGATAGCCTAAACTTTTAGTATTCTGTGATTTAGGGAATTTCATAATAAGGTAGACCCAATTTTATTTAAGACTTTCAAGCAGTTTATCTTAGACCTTTTTTAATCATGAACATATGGTACAGGGGTTTCAACTGAAACATGGACTTCTTGACAATGGACAAGACTGGACAAGGTGAGGATTCAGCCAGAAAGACCTGAGAAAGGGTAGACTTCATAAGCCTGGGGTTGAACCACTGAGCAACTTAGAATCTGTCCCTCGGAAAGAGGCTCTGTGATGGAGAGAAGGTTTGCTGGGAATGGGTCTCAATAAATAATACCTGTTAGAAAGTGAGGGCGGCAGAATTGAGCAGAGCCAGAAGCTGGCTGACAATCAACTTGCAACCACAGAATATCCTACAGGGAGTTCTGAAACCGGACTGGTTTAGCGTTAACCATAACTGCCTTTAGCGTTGTCCCACATTGAGTCAAGATAACTCCTGGGCCTTTATATATGCAAATCAGCCAGATATTACCTGTGGCTAAAACAGTGCCCAGTGAGAGACAGCTGTGAGCACGTTGAAGCCAGTATTGCCAGAAGTTGGGCAATGAATGCTTCCACCCTAAAAAGGATGTGGGCAAAGTACCATATAGTATCTACTATACTGAGCCTGGATCTGGACATTCAGAGCCATTGGAGGAAGTGAAATCAGAGTGCATATAGAAAGATTAGTTTCAAATATGGGGGTGTAAACTTCTACGTCACTGATGAAACCCAAATAGGCCTCATGCAGGGAGAGTGAAAAGCCTAGCTTTTGGAATAAGGGAGATATACTCATGAAATCTTTATCAGGGTGAAAGGAGGTGATTTACAAAGAGCAACAGAATGATTGTAAGACTTCTAAGTGCCAGTTTCCTGAAGTTGTTTTACTGAGCATAGAGGATGCTAGTTTAATGGGAAAAAAGCTGGGGTGAAAAACTGACGTTTCATTCCTAAAGCAATGAAGACTGATTTTATTCCAAAGAGTTAAAGATTTTTTTTTCTTTACAAATAAGTATCCCCACCTTGAAACTAAAAGAGAAAAAGTGGATGGGGGAACAACTTTGATAAAGGAAGCAATACTTTCTAGGGCATGAAAACCCTTGGTTTTAAGGGTTTATTTACACCAAAGTTTCCATTTTGGACGAGATAATTTGTTTGGGGGAGGTTGAGTGGGGTGGTGTTCTGTGCATTGTAGGATGTTTGGCAGAATCCCTGGCCTCTCCTTCAGATGTGTGTGCGCATGTGCACTCAGTCATGTCCTACTCTTTACGACCCCACAGACTGTAGCCCGCCAGGCTTCTCTGTCCCTGGAATTTTCCAGGCAAGAATACTGGAGTGGGTTGCCATTTCCTTCTCCAGGGGATCTTCCCGTCCCAGGGATCAAATCTGTGTCCTTTGCATCTCCTGCATTGCAGGTGGATTCTTTACCACTCACGCCACCTGGGAAACCTCTACTTCATACATGCTAGTATCAACTGCTCATCCCCTGAAGTCATGGCAACCAAAAATGTCTAGACACTGTTAAACCACTAGGGGAGTGTGTGTGTGTGCGCTTGTGCATGTGTGTGCACATATGTGTGTGTGTATCGGAGGAGGTGGGTATGGGGCAAAAATGCTACACCTAAAAATCGTTGGTCTAAATAATTCTGTTTCTTTTCAGTTAGGGTTACTGACTATCCCAGTTTGCTCAGGGCTAAGGGATTTCTCTGTATACAAGAAATCTAGTTCTAAAACTGGGCAAGTCCCAGGCAAATAGTTCAAGTTGGTCACATTAATATAGCTCTGTTCTTGGGTGCAGTGTGTTGGACCAGAAAAAATACATTGTTTCACCAGTTTACATAACAGGCAGCACAATTGCCTCACAAGAACTGTCCTTTGAACCTGAAATGTGCTTCTCATTTCTCCAGGACCGTGTTGGAGTGACAAGTTTCCATTAACAAAAGTGAATTCCATGTAATTTTAGCTAATCTGGCAAAAGAGATTTGGCTAAAACTTGATCATATGTAAAAATGAATAATATTGTTTTTATTTACAATGAAACTATGAGTTCTAAGTGAAATGTCATTGTATTTAATAGGCCTGAAGAGAGAATAGTTTTCATGAATATGTGTTAATGTTCAAGTCCAAGTATTTAAATAAAAATAAAGCCCAGTGATTTATAATTGAATTTTCAGCAGAGGTTTCGCAAACAAATCACATTATTTATACACTCCATTCATTTGCCCCAGTAAATGAGGAAGTTAAAGAGAAAATGATTTACTCATGGGATACTCAACTAGCATTATGCTCTCAATATGTAGGCATTCTAAATATAGTAATGCAAACTGATTGAAAATTTACTAATGAGAGTGAAACTAGGTTAAATATCATTCCCATTGTTGAAAATGCATTGTTTAATCATTAAACAAATCCATATTGAAATCCTTTGGTTTGCTAAGGACATTGTTAAGTGTTGAGGAGAGAAAAAAAAATCAATAATACTTTCTCCACAAGACAGCAGTCTTGATGGGCACCAATAGATCACCAATTGCTATACATTATATGAATACAGATTAATAACAATTAACTCATTGATCACTGACTATGCGTCAAGCATTATGCTTAATACATTTGTATATTTTTATTAATAACCACAACAAGCTTAAAAACTGGTATGAGTAATAGTCTGATTTTAAATTTTAAATTATATATACATATTTGTGAGGAAGCAGAGCTAAAAAACAGATTTTTTTAAACTGACTTATTTATTTCTATTGAAGTATAGTCGAGTCCCTTGGACTGCAAGGAGATCCAACCAGTCCATCCTAAAGGAGATCAGTCCTGGGTGTTCACTGGAAGGACTGATGCTGAAGCTGAAACTCCAGTACTTTGGCCACCTCATGCGAAGAGTTGACTCACTGGAAAAGACCCTGATGCTGGGAGGGATTGGGGGCAGGAGGAGAAGGGGACAACAGAGGATGAGATGGCTGAATGGCATCACCGACTCGATGGGCATGAGTTTGAGTAAAGTCCGGGAGTTGGTGATGGATAGGGAGGCCTGGCGTGCTGCAATTCATGGGGTCGCAAAGAGTCGGACATGACTGAGCGACTGAACTGAACTGAACTGAACTGAACTGAACTGATAGGTGATTTACAATGTTGTGTTAGTCTCAGGTATATAGCTAAATGATTCAGTTATACATGTCCATACAAACACACACACATACACACACACACACAGACACACACACGTGTGTGTGTCTGTGTGTGTGTGTGTATACATTCTTTTTCAGATGCTTTTTGCTAGTGGTAAAGAACCTGTCTGCTAGTGCAGGAGAATTAAGAGACAGAGGTTCGATCCCTAGGTCAGCAATGTCCCCTGGAGGAGGGTATGGGAACCCACTCCAGTATTCTTGCCTGGGAGAATCCCATGGACAGAGGAGCCTGGCGGGCTACAGCCCATGGGGTTGCAAAGAGTCAGACACGACTGAAGCAACTTAGCCCAAAAGGGTCTTTCTTATACAGTGAATGGAAATGGTGTTGGGCAGAAAGCAAAGAAAATCTTCCACGGGCACTAAAACTTCTCCACCTTCTTGTTCCTTGTGAATCAAAGGCATGTCTAAAATCTAAAAATATAAAACTTCCCGTGAACTCCCTTCCTATTCTCATCTGAATACTGAGACCCTATATTCAGAACACTATTTGTTGCTTGGGTTTTATTTAACATTTGAATACAGGTATTGTCTTGAACATTCCTGAAGGTGAGCAGAGTTCTCTTTTGCTTCTGTCAGCTCCTCAATCAGGCCTTCATAAGAGAGGGAGAGACGTGAACCTTTCTTCTTGTTCTATGAGTTTATTGTTCATAAACATCTCCTGAGAATAGATTCTTGGATGTGGAGGTGGATAGGACACTGTAACCCAGCAGTTCTCTACCTTATAAGGTGCAGAAATCCTGCTATGGAACATTTACTGGTTTTTCAAAAATTTATTTTTGTTACGGTAACAGTTAAGGTTCTGGAAGGTGTAATTTTAAGGCAAGAACACGTATGCTTAGGGAAGGAACTCGAATGAGAGCCATAGTTTGACTTAATCACTGTGTTCTGAAGTCCAGCAAAGTGAATGCCACATGGAGGGAGCTTGACAAATCTCAGCAATAATGAATTGAAATAGATTTCCTGTGCCACAAGAGAATCAAATGGATTATATGTAGTTTAAACTACTGTAGAACTACTTGTAGTACATATACATATTGTATGTTTCTGTATAAATATATGTATTTATAATCACTAGTAGTCACATGGTAGTTAACGGCAATAGTTTAAACTACATAAAATGGTTAAAGTATGTATAAGAATATAACTTATATATTTAGAGTATTATAATGTATAATACTCTAATATAGCCCAGACACTGATCATAGGAAATTTGCTTCTTATGGGAATGCATGTTGCTTTTAATGAACGACAGTGATATGGAGCAGAACAGACATGAATCAGAGTTTCAGTCAGAGTCTGATGTTTACTCATTAAGTGAAGATGGTAAACCTTTTTCGCCCATCTGTGCAACTGGTCCCATGCTTGTAAAATTTACCAGCAGAAATTTTTTCCAGCTCTAAGCTCCTAGTACTACCCAGTCACAAGCTAATCTCCATTCATTTAGGTTTATGATGAGAAACCAATCAGAAGTTTTACAACTTTGGAGCTTTCAAGAAAAAACTTTAAGCTTTTTGTTTTGAGCTTGCTGTTGATGTAGAAAATAGACATTTTTACATTTTCCCTAAATTCTGAGCACTCTTCTGCAGATGGCATCCTATGTTCTATTTTATAAACTCTGTTTTATTTAGTTAAGGTGTTTTTGTTTAAATGCAAAGTACAATAGTAAGTACTATTGGAAAACTTAGAAGATAATTATAAAGGCAGGCTTTTGATTTAAAAAATTAGAAAAGAGAATGTGTCAACATCTATATCTAAAAATGTACAAAGGAAAAAATGGGAAGAAAGCAGTTTCTTATTATGCTTATTTCCCTCTGGATTTTTTCCCCTCTTTTTAAGGCATCCCAGTCCTTCTGTCAACTTCCGTTGAAGTGGCTGTCCCTGTCAATTGTCTATCACTGCTTCATGTCATTCTGAAAAAGACTAGCAAACTTTCTGAGTGACACTGTAACTTCAATCAATTTGCATTTCTGCCACAGTGTGAATTATTTTTGAAAGCTTATGCATCCTTCCTAGGCTCTTTGAGGCCTTAATTGCCTAGAATGTCACTTGATCTATAAACTTTCTGCAAGTGGTTCTGTCTGAAAGGAAGTCCGTCTGAGCTTAAAGAGAATCATCTTTCATAAAACATTTCAACACAAGTTCTAAAATCTTGTCTGGTAATGTTATTATGAGATATTGAGGTGACCTATTGCCACGTCTGTTGAATTATTTGTTAATATTCTAGACTTACCAGAGACAGCACAGAACCTATGACAGTCATTACCTAAATGCTGAAGCCAGGCTGGTTTCCAGTCTGGATTTACCGTTTTTTTTTTTTTTTTAATTGGAAGATAATTGCTTTACAATGTTGTGTTGGTTTCTGCTGTACAACGTGAAACACCTGTAAGGATACATATAGCCCCTCCCTCATAAGCCTCCCTCCCGCCCACCCCATCCCACCCCAGCCCTCTAGGTCATCACAGAGAACCAGGCTGAGCTCCCTGTGTTAGACAACAACTTCCCACTAGCTATCTGTTTCCCGTTTGGTAATGCATATATTTCAGTGCTACTCTCTCAGTTCATCCCACCCTCTCCTTCACCTGCTGTGTCCACAAATCTGTTCTTTCTGTCTATATTTCTGTTGTGTGTGTGTTCAGTCATGTCTGGCTCTTGGGGACCCCATAGACTATAGCCCACCAGGCTTCTGTGTCCATAGAATTTCCAGGCAAGAATACTAGAGTGGGTTGCCATTTCTTCCTCCAGGGGATCTTCCTGACCCAGGGATTGAACCCATGTCCCTTGTGTCTCCTGCATTGGCAGGTGAATTCTTTACCACGGTGCCACCTGGGAAGCCCCGGTGTCTACTCCTTCCCTGCAAATAGGTTCATCAGTACCATTTTTCTAGATTCTGTGTATATGCATTAGTATATGATATTTGTTTTTCTCTTTCTGACTTACTTCATTCTGCATGATAGGCTCTAGGTTCATCCACCTCAGTTCAACTGATTCAAAATCTCCTATTTATAGCTGAGTAACATTCCATCGTATGTATGCACAGTAACTACTTTATCCATTCATCTGTCGATGGGCATCTAGATTGCTTCCCTTGTAAACAGTGTTATTGTAAATAGTAATAGTGACTATTGTGACTAGTGCTGCAACTATTGTAAATAGTGCTGCAGTGAATGCTGAAGTACGTGTGTCTTTTTGAATTATGATTTTCTCAGGGTATATACTCAGTAGTGGGACTGTGGGGTCATCTGGTTTACCAAGCCTCTGATCCCAGGTATTTCACATCAACTCCATCCACTTAGGTTCACTTTGTAAGAGTAGAGATTGAAAGCATCTAACTCCTAAGGTTACTGTGTTGATTAATCACAATCATACTTCATGCTTCATCCTTCCTTTGATGCCTGTTTCTGTGAAAACTTTAAGGGACATCTCTTACGGAGCCCAAAACATGAAGTTCTGAGTGTTAAGTCAGGTTGTGGTGATGAAAAATCCTGGCTATTGCTACCAAGTCCTGATTTTAAAGATTTTGTTCATTTTCTCAATATAATATGCATCCTCATCAGACTATATATGCCATTTTCTGTCTTTGTCTTCATCTCTACCTCCCCCACTCCCTTCTTTGTTCTCCTGTTTCTTCCATCCTTTCTTTAAAGTGCATGTGTCAGAAATTGAGACCTGGAACTGACATAAAACTACGGATGGGTGGATGTTTGCAATTTTGCAGACGAAGAAACTGAGATACAGAGAGATCTAGGAACTTAACCAAGTTCACTCAGCTAAGAAATGCCGGATCTAGGCATTTCTCTTCCTTCAAGCCACTCTGTAACAGCATTTCATGGCCTTCCTATTAGTTTCTCTGATCGAATGGCGCTAAATCTGCACTTTGGTTTCTCTCTGGGGAAGGGCTGATTCCAGGTCTAATAGCAGCTATCAACATTCTATGCAAGGTCTTTTTAAAATGTGTGAATAGCTTTGAGATTAATTTCTTTTAAAGCAAACTTAAACTAGCTTTTCTATTGATGCTATGAAGAGGAAAATAGTCTTGTCCAAGGTTGATAAAGAATTGAAAAGTGAGGTTAATAATAAAAGCAGAATTAGAAGCCATTTCAGTGGTGATATGTCATGTGCAAGCCTATAAAATAAATAGCAATTATGACATTAGAAAAATGAGTCTCTTGGAATGGGAGCTGTTTGTGACAATTCTATGTGGGTACCACTCTCCTCTGCCTTGCTGACTTTGTATCTCTTATTGACTAAATTGATGCATGGCACTCCCCACCCCCGTGCTTAAGACAAATGCTGTTTTGTCCCATAAAAACTCAATAACCAGGCACAAACCCATGCCTTTCCCAAACCACCCCCTTACATATTGGCTTAATGTATTAGCAAATACTGTCTGTATTATATTTCACTTGTGTATGGAAACGTTACTTGTTTATTCATATTGTATCCATAACATATAATAATAAATCCTTAATAAATGGTATCAGATATTGTTCACAGCCTAACACAGGCTAAAAATGCTTGTTTTATGCTGTCACTCTGATTCCTTGCAACAGTCCAATTATTAGTTCTCATTATTGCCATTTTGCAGATCTGAAATAGGAGTTTGGTGAGGTGCAATGGCGTGTTGAATTTTATGGTGCTATAGAGAGGAAGAGAGAGAACTTGAACTTAGTTTTGCAAGGGTATCTGGCCTTAATCTTAAGTGTGTATCCCCTCACTACATCTGTTGTTTAGAATACCTGTGTTTATAGGATATGCTGGTCACTACCAGTAACAGAAATTCATGATTAGTTTTTCCAAAGCTTGGAGACATTACCTCTGAAAAAAAAAATTTGTTTTTAATAATTTTACTTATTTATTTATTTCTGGCTGCTCTGGGTCCTCACAGCTGTGCACAGACTTTCTCTAGTTGTGGTGCACGTGCTTCTTGTTGCGGTGGCTTCTCTTGTTGAGGAGCCCTGGCTCTAGGGTGCTCGGGCTTCCGTGGTTGTGAACGTTAGTCCCCCAGGTAAGACAGGCTTTGTGTTAATGGAAAGCCCTCTCCCTGAGCTTTCTCCGTTGGATGTCTTTGTGTCCTAACGGCCACCAGAGGCACACCCCTGTGAGTATTGTCTATAATACAAACACAGTCACTGTTGTAAGTCATGGGACTCCAACAGTGTCTCAAGGACAGAGGAGCATTACCTCACTAGCCAAGACAAAATGGTCTTCCAGAGCTCAGAGGTAAGTTAGCCCAAAATATGTCTGCTTAATAGAATTCTTCATACAGAATAACTTTTTGGCTGCTGGATAAGACGAGAAACAGGGAAAGGAAAGGCTGGCCACATGACCCTATTGTGACAGTTGCAGCTTCATCTTCAGTTGCAATTTTCATAGGCTCTGTGGCCCCCTGGGACTCTCTGGGGAGCACTGGAGCCATCTCACCCTGTACATAACAACATGGGGGGCCAGGAAGTATTCTCAGTGATTCTGCTGCTAAGTTTTAAGAGCCAAGCTAAGTGCAATGCTTCTTGAATATGGCTGCATTTATTTATTTATTTAGCTGTTTTGCAGTATTTGGGATCTTAGTTCCTGAACCCAGAGAGTGAACCCATGCCTTCTTCTTAGGAAGCACAGGATCTTAACTACTGGACTGCCAGGGAAGTCCGTGGCTCCATTATTAAATCCCTTGAGGAGTTTTAAAAGTAATGACAAAATTAAATGAAAACATTTGAGATAGATCCTAAGCATGCATTTGTTTCTGTTGTTGTTACTGTCTGAAATCTTCTGAAACTCTCTCGGTCACCACCCCTTCTGTTAATTACCTGGTAGGTTTCAGGCATGGAGCAATTGTTCTGTATGCCTGTCACACCTTTATGTCATAGGTATTCACCCTGTTTTGCAGATGAGGAAACTGAGGCACCAACATGTTAAGTAACTTTTCAAAGTCACTCTCGAGTAAGTGACCAGGCCCTGAATCCTGGCTTCTCAACCACAGAACCTGCTCTCTGACCCACTAGCTGTCACAGTCTAGACACACAGCAGGTACCCAGTACAAATTGGTTCTTTTCCTCCTTGCCATATTCTGGCCTGGAGAATTCCCTGGACTGTATAGTCCATGGGGTCTCAAAGAGTCGGACATGGCTGAGCGACTTTTGGCCTTCCCTTGTAGCTCAGTTGGTAAATACTATGCCTGCAGTGCAGGAGATCCAGATTCGATTCCTGGGTCAGGAAGATCCCCTGGAGGACGAAATGGCAATCCACTCCAGTATTCTTGCCTGGAGAATTCCATGGACAGAGGAGCCTGGCTGGCTACAGTCCATGGAGTTGCAAGAGTCAGAGACAATGTAGCAAATAACTCATCAACCCTTCCTACTTTCTTGCATGTTCTTTGGTGGAAAAAACATTAAGCTGATGGGTTTTCTGTGAAACTCTGCTTTGTAGGAGCTTAATCACTTTTCTCTTTTTTCAAAAAAAAAAAAAAAGGTAAGAAATTCTTTTAGGAAGGAAAAAAAGAGAGCAGAAGGGAGAATGTTATTTCATGAAAGACCTTGGGGTCTCCAGATTTCAAATGTAAGTGAAAGTTTTAAAAACCCTGATCATGTCCTATTCATTATATTTAATGTGCAATCACTCAGTCATGTCTGACTCTTTGTGACCCTGTGGACTGCAGCACACCAGGCTTCCCTGTCCTTCACTATCTCTCAGAGATTGCTCAAATTCATGTCTGTTGTGTCAATGATGCCATCCAGCTATCTCCTCCTCTGTTGCCCCCTTCTCCTTTTGCCTTCAGTCTGTCCTAGCATTAGAATCTTTTCCAATGAGTCACCTCTTCACACCAGGTGGCCAAAGTATTGGAGCTTCAGCTTCAGCATCAGTCCCTCCAATGAATATTCAGGATTGATTTCCTTTAGGATGGACTGGCTTCATTTCCTTGCTATCCAAGGAACTCTCAAGAGTCTCCTCCAGCAACACAGTTCCTATAATCTTTTCCAGGTTTTCTCCCCCTTCTCCACTAAATTGTTTTTTTTTTTAATGGGATAAAACCATCATAATTTGCAGCTAAGAAACATCTTTGTTGAGAGCAGAAAAATATTATTCTACAAGAAAACAACATCTTTTTTGGTAACATTGGTAGCTAAACAAGTAGCATCAGTGATAGCATCACAGGAAACAGGGTGGTATTTCTGTCCCTGCTGTAAACATTTTACCTGTGGTTCACAGGTGGCTACTGGTACTCTGTCCTGAAGCTCAGCGGGTGTTGGTCTGTGAGTCTGGTATAAGAGAGCAGTATACGAAAGAGGCAGAAAAATCCTAGAAAAAGATGGAATTTATCGAGGGTTTACCATGTGTCATATACTGTTCTATGCACCTGTCATGGATCATCTAATTTGATCCCCCTGAAACACTATGAGTAATAGCTATTATCATTCCCATTCTAAATACAGTTAAATAATTTCCCCAGGGTCATTCATTAAGTGACAGAAATGGAAGTTAAACCCAGGAATTTGCCTTCAGATACTGGATTCAGATTCTTATATATTATAGAAGCTTTTTAAATATTGTTTTCTAGAAAACTCTGTGTTGCTCTTAATCTTCTCCTTCATTTAATTAGCAATCATTTTTGCATGTGTTCCTTGTACTAGAGACTGCAGAAAATGCTGGAAATGCAGGGGAACCCTGTGAGAATCCATAGCTGGAAGGAGTTCATAACATAACATTTAGTTTAATACACTGAAATTTGTCCTCCTGTACCAAACTGCAGAAAAACTGTAAGTTATACTTAAAAGAACACACATTTTTTTCCGTGAATAAATATACAAACGAATGAAAGTGAAAGTCACTCAGTCGTGTCTGACTCTTTGCAACCCCATGGACCATGCAGCCCATGGAATTTTCCACGCCAGAATATTGGAGTGAGTAGCCTTTCCCTTCTCCAGGTGCTCTTCCCAACCCAGGGATCGAACCCAGGTCTCCTGCATTGCAGGTGGATTCTTTATTAACTGAGCCACAAGGGAAGCCCAAGAATACTGGAGTGGGTAGCTTATCGCTTCTCCAGTCGATCTTCCCAACCCAGGAATTGAATTGGGGATCTCCTGCATTGCAGGCAGATTCTTTACCATCTGAGCCATCAGGGAAGCCCTTACAAATGAGTACATGATGCCAACTTGGGAGCGGCAATGGGCATATAAACATATGCTGCTAGCATATATGCCAATGTTTTCAGCCTGGACTGTTATTTGTGCCCTCAAATTTATTCCTCTTCTCTTTCTTAGTGAAACAACCCTTGATATGAACCTAAACTAGTGGAAACCAATAAATTAATTACATTAGCTACTCTTCTGTGTAATGAGGTATGACCTTGTAACAACTCTTATTTAAATTAACAATAAATATAGTTTTGTGGGCAATTTCCAAGACTTTTCCTTGTAGAAAGATAGCCTACTTTTCTTTGTCTTTCCCTCCTTACTGATTCTTGGATGGCAGATATGATGGTTGGTGCTTCAGAGGCCACACTGGTTTTGAGGTGACACATTAAGAATTGTAGAACTGCAAATTATAAGGACGCAGATCCTGATGGTCATGAAGCTCTCTAATCTCCTTTATGTGAGATTATGTGAGAGAAGAAAATTCTCCTTTTGCTCAACTCATGGTTGTTTGTTTTTTCCTGTCAAAAGCAGTTAGTCCTAACCTTAGTGGTTCATTGTTAAGATACAAATATGCACAGCATTGCCAGAAGACAGATTAATTTAAAAGATGCTTGGGAATTAGGAAAGGTTCCCAAGAGGTGGGTAGAAACTTGAGGAATTATTAAGAGCTTACCAGCATCCAAGTTGAGGAAATTCTTTCATGAATAAAGGTTCTGTTTCTAGGATTCACTGATTATCTCTCTCTCCAGGCTGCTTCCCAGTGGTGATTTTAGATGCATAATATCCATTAAAAAGTCATCCATTGAGTATTTATTGGACACCCAATGAAACAGACATAGATTCTGTGCTTAATAGAAGCTCATAGTCCTTCACAAACTGGAACCAGACTGCCTCTCTAGTCTTAGGACCTGATGCTTAAGCCAACCTGCTCTTTACAAGCATTTAATGTGTTAGAGAGTGGCTTTTATATGCCATACTTGTTTTGCCTCCATGCTGTAACAGTTATCCAGAATTCTCTTCTCCAGTTTCAAGTTCTATCAAATCTGCATGCTCCTTTTCTTCCCCCTCTTCTTTACTTCTCTTCTCTTCCCCAACAATTCAGGTCATACTGGGAAAGGTAGGTGTCTGTGGCAGGCCAAAGGTTGCTGTGTGGTCCAGAGTCTTGTCAGAGTCTAGGCAGGTGGAAATGGGCACACAAAATGAGCCAGAAGGGAACTTCCTTGGTGGTCCAGTGGTAAAGAATCTCTGTTCCAAAGCAGGGGACATGGGTTGGAAACTAAGATCCCACACAGTGCAGGGCAACTGAGCCCACACACTATAACAGATTCCCTCATGCTGCAACTAAGACCTGATGCAGCTAAAATAAATAAGGATAAAATAAATAATAAAAAATGAGCCAGGAATATCTGGTCATAGCAAAAAATAAGGAGGCATTCATGGTGATGGTAAATTCAAAAGAACACAGGAGATTGTTTGAAGGGGAAACTGGAGAATCAAAATGGGTAATAACAGTAGCAATTACAACCCACTGAATAAAATATGAATAACATCTAGACTTGTATACAAGTGAATGGACATATTGAAGTTATGTGAAAATTGGGTTATATACATAGTTTCAAAGTAGTTCTCCATAAGATATATATATTCATTATAATGGGGAAACTGACCATTTTTTAATGGAAAAGGCTGCTAGCACCTGTCTGTACCCAGTGATCCAAGTGAATATCAACCAGCAATGGGACAGAGAACTTAGGCATCATGTGATGAAATGTAATGAAAAGAAGGCAGCATCAGTTTTGGCGCACACTTGCCATAGATGCATAGCCTGAACCTAAGCATAAGAATTTATCAGATAAAATCAAATTGAAGGACATTATCTGGAATAACTGACTTGCAATCTTCAAAAGTAATACGGTTGTCAAAGAGCAAGATAAAGCAGAAGAATGGATTTAGAGTAAAGAGAAAAAGAGGACAGTCAGTCAGTTCAGTCGCTCAGCTGTGTCCGACTCTTAATGACCCCATGGTCCACAGCACGCCAGGCTTCCCTGTCCTTCACCAACTCCCAGAGCTTGCTCAAACTCATGTCCATCAAGTCAGTGATGCCATCCATCCATCTCATCCTCTGTCGTCCCCTTCTCCTCCTGACTTTGATCTTCCCCGTCATCAGGGTCTTTTCCAGTGAGTCAGTTCTTTGCATCAGGTGGCCATAGTATTGGAGTTTCAACTTCAGCATCACTTCTTCCAGTGAATATTCAGAACTGATTTCCTTTAGGATTGACTGGTTTGATCCCCTCACCATCCAAGGGACCGTCAAGAGTCTTCTTCAACACCACATTTCAAAATCCTCAGTTCTTCAGCACTCAGCTTTCTTCATGAGAACTGAATTCTAGGCTGGTTCCCTCTCCTGTAAGACTACCTTTGAATCTACTAGCCAGACTTGAATTGAGTCTGAGGATTCAATGGCACTGTTGGATCAGTGTTAATTTTCTGATGTAGATGATTGTTCTATGTTCATGGAAAAGAATGTGCTTATTTTAGGAAATACACATGAAGATGTTTGCAGGTGATGGACATTTCAACAACAAGTATGTAATTTTAGGAAAAAGAAAAAATATCCACAAAGTGTACGCACAACTTTTCTGCAAGTTCAATATTGTTTTAAAAATGAACTAAATAGAGGAAAGGGAAAATAAAGTGGTTGCAGGTCTCTCCCTGATTCTTTTTTCACCCTTCCTAATGCTGACCCTCCTCCTGCCTCAATTCTCTGAACCGGAGACAGCAGATAGTTTAAGAGAGTAAGCTCTACATTCAGCTTGATAAGAGTTATAATCTAAGATTCACTGTTTGTTTATTTTCTATGTGACTCAGCAAATTATTTACCTCCTAGTACACAGTAACTTCCTCTGCACAAAAGAAAACATTAGTAGTGTTTCTCTTTTAGGGCTGTGGAAATTAAATTGGCTGCAGCATAAGATACTCACCGAATGTCAGCACTTAGCAAGCACTGAATATGTGTTAATGACCTTAACTGACCACTAGGCCCTCATACATACATCAGTAATTCCAGCCACCTCACTGCTGTCTCACCACCCATGGCCAGGAAGGCAGCCCTCAAAATTGCAACATCACTTAGCCTCCTCTGATGTGATTCCTTTTCATCGACCTCAAGCTTTGAAATTTCAGAGTCCCTGGTACAAAAAGCTCAGGCCAGCCAGGAACCAGAATACCTTTTTTTTTGTCTCTGAACTCGTTTGATCCTTACAAGCTCCCTGGGACACACCACCATGTCCATTTTACAGGAGAGAAAGCAGGTTCCAAGAAGTGAAAGATCTTGTTCGATTCACCCAACAAACAAGTGGCACTGCCTTCCTACAGCCCTCCTGATTCAAGTTGTATATTCTTTCCATCACATCGTGCCACCCTGTTTAACTCTGTTTTCTAAACATTGTTCGTATAGCATTGGTGTTATTGCAGCATTCAATGGTGAGAATGAGACGTGTGGCTGAAAGAGAAATAGACAGGGCAGTGCAGGGAGGGGTGGAAGTATACAAGGTTCTCTAAGGACACACCGCCACCTTCCTCTTTTGACAACGAGGGATCAGAACTTGAGCACTGCAGTTGATGCAAGATCCAACTACCTCCAAGAACAGAATATGAAACATATGAGATTGACTTCCAAACTCCCCAGTGTCACCCTGTCTTAGAAAGCTGTGCGTGATTGTGAGGACAGAGGAGTTTGGTATCTTTGTGGAAGGAGAAATGCAACAAATCATTAGATGTGGTCCTCTCGTGACACAGAACACAGGCCTGAGAAGCCTGAGCAATTACTTTTGCAGAACTATCTGATTGGAGGCACGATTAGTTGAATCTTCCTCACAGACTACACTTTAAGTAAATGGCTGGTGTCCGTAAGAGGAATTATGGCTTTGAAATCATTGCGATCAACATCTGCAGATAATTCTCAAATAGCATTCTTTATGCTGTGCAAATCAGACCCATGTTTTCAGGAAGTGTGAGACACCTTTTGAAAACATACAAACATTACTCAGTCTGGGATAATAATAGAACACTTTTAGCACTGTTTGAAAAGAACGCTAAATTTACACTATTTTTGTCAACATACACAAGTAAATATGTGTATTGCTCATTGCACACACATCTTAATTGCCTCTGTGAGCATCTTAAAAATAGTAGTGTTTAGGGGGAAATGTTTATTTTAACTCAGACAATCTTCCATTGCCTGTTAATTAACAAGTCAAAAGATGTTACTATCCTCTGTATCAGCATAAAGAAAAGAAATATTTTACAAATCTTTCCTGTAATTCCCTGGCTGTCTTGGGGGTTTGAAATCCACGTGTTGCAAAGCCCTGTGACAGAAGAAAGAGACATGCAAGCCTGGAGACTGGGAACCCGTCACTTCCTCCTCCTCATGCTCATAACCAGTGTAACGGGATGCTGACAGAAATTTCCTTGTTTATCAGAATATCAGGTGAAGCCTTAACCTGAAAGCCCTGAATGGCATGTGTCCCCATAAACCATCATTGCAGGAAATTCCCTAAGGAAAGAATTAACCTGGTTCTTTGCTACCAGCTTAATGCCAGACTCCGGGTCATGAAGTGAAGTGAAGTCTCTCAGTCGTGTCCGACTCTTTGCGACCCCATGGACTGTAGCCCACCAGGCTCCTCGGTCCATGGGATTTTCCAGGCAAGAATACTGGAGTGGGCTGCCATTTCCTTCACCAGGGAATCTTCCCGACCCAGGGATCGAACCACGGTCTCCTGCATTGCAGACAGACGCTTTACCGTCTGTGGTTCTTTGCTACCAGCTTATTGCCAGACTCCAGGTCATAGGAACTAGTTATATTGGGTACTAGTGTTTTAGGGATGCCATAGCAAAATAACACAGACTGGGTGGCTTAAACAACAGGAATTTATCTGCTAACAGTTGTGGAGGCTAGATATTCAAAATTACATCTTCCTTCCTTCCTTCCCTTCTGGCTGCACCAGCTCTTACTTGTAACACACAGGATCTTCAGTCTTCACTGCAGCATGCAGGATCTATAGTTGTGGCATGTGGGATCTAGTTCCCTGACTCAGACCCCGCTACACTGGGGCTGCAGAGTCTCAGCCACTGGGTCACCGCGGGAGTCCCAAGGTCTGGTTTCTTCTGAGCACTGTCTCCTTGACTTGCAGATGGCCACCTTCTCGCTGTGTCCTTGCATGGTCTTTCCTCTGTGCACACATTTTCCTAGTGTCTCTTTCTGTGTTCACATTTCTTCTTCTCATAAGGACACCAGTGATGCTGGATTAGGGTCCATTCTCGAAGGGCTTCATTTTGACTCAATCACCTCTTTAAAGGCCCTGAATCCAAATACAGTCATATTCTAAAATACTGAGAGTTAGAACTTCAGCATATGAATTTTCTGTGGACACAGTTCAGTCCTTAACACCCTATTATTAAGTGCTTTCTCTAACCATGGAGTTGGCTAAGTGCTTTTCCTAATAATAGCAGAGTGCCTGGCACCTCTGATGTTTTCAGTAAAATTTAGCCAAGTGGTTTACATGCATTATGTCATTTAAATCCTATATGTTTAGGTAATAATCATTCATTACCTCTGCCTATAGGGTAGAAAACAGCCTCAGAGAAATTAAGCAAATTTTTAAGGTCTTGCAGTTAACAAATACTTTAGCTGGGATTCTGATGAACATGGTCATGTATAAGCCAGCTCTCCTATATTTATGATCTCATTCACCATTGCATATTTATTAAGTATATGATAATCTCTCTCTGTACCTGGCTTTACAAACGCCTCACTGATGAGAGATTTCTAGTTAATGTCACATGTTTATAACTCTTCTCTTCTTGTATTTGATAAGAAGATGTGAAAAAGTACCCAAGAAAAAATTACAGATAGTCATATGTATATAAAATTACGAATGCATATATCTTTAAACATATGGTGATACACCATATATATGCATATATTGACACATAAGAGTAAGCTGTTTGGTAAAATGACTAAATTATTTTCTCAGTGTGGAACTTGTTCTTTTTGGTAAATCTTACTGTTAGTTTTTCATTAAAGGAATTCAAGAACATTTGCAGTTATTATACAACAAGTTGTTCTTAACATTTATTGAGGGTTCTCAATGTGTCAGGATCTTTGAACATTTATTTGGTCACATACTTCCTGGAAGTCTTAGAGGATCAGTACTTTATAGATTAAAAAAAAAGATTCCTGAAGAAGTCACAAGTATCTGCATCAGGGAACTTTAATATTTGCAAAATCTCCCAAGAGACATGAAATAGGGAGATTAAGGAAGTGTGTTCCTAACAGACGTTGACTGAATAAAATGCATAACCTTAAAGCTGAGAATTATGTTGTACTCAGTGATGTTACTGAGGACTATAGCCCAGGAATCAGCCTCCTGGTTAGCTCTGAGGAACTGTTCCAAAGAGAAAAGGGAGGAGCCAGGATATATGGGAGTTTTTGCTGAAAAGCAGACAAACAAAAACCATGTAGTAAACATCAAAAGATTACTGCTGATCACAAAAATAAAAAGACATCTCAAGTTAATGACTTTGATGCTTTTCCCAAATTTTCTGGTATACATGCATCAGCCAAGACTTTTTTTTCTAAAGTATTTCCCCTGAGCCCCTCAGAAATTCTGATTCAGTGTATTTTGTTGATGTCTAGAAATTAATACCCTTTATGAACTGCCCCAGGTAATCACCAGAGTAGTTCATACTGCCAATATACTATTGATAAATTTTGAGATACAATAGTTGATATTAGAGGTTCTTCACCCTTGCTTTCTATTAGAATCAAGAGGAGTTTTGTTTTGGCTTTGTTTTGAATTTCATTGCTATAGCCCACATCAAGATTACCCAGAAGTTCTCAGTTAATTGATCTGAGATGGAGCTTAAGAATCAAACTATTTTAAAATTCCCAAGGATTCCCTGGTGGTACAGAAGTTAAGACTTCGCCTTCCAATGCAGGGGGTGTGGGTTTGATCCCCTAGTCAGAGAGCTAAGATTGCACATGCCTCACAGTCAAAAGGCTAAAACATGAAACTGAAGAGATGTTATAACAAATTCAATAAAATCTTTAAAAGTGGCCCACATCAGGAAAAAAATCCCCAAATATTTATAATGGGCATCAAAGATGGAAGAGTTGAGAATGGTCCTCCAGATATAACATAATGGAGTCAGGAAGATTTCAAGGACCAAACTGATTCTCCCAAAGAAGGCATTTCAGTTAAAATGCTGCCCCTGGAAAATATTTCCTCCAGGGGAAAGATTGTTTTCAATATTTCACTTCCAAATTATGTTACTCTTATACTTAAAAATACCAATTCAAGATTCTTATGATGCAAGAATGTTACAGAAATAGAGACAGTTTTTACTAAAAGGGAACATGGAGAAAATAAGCTTCACAAAAAGTGAAATTATCCAGAAGAGCTTAGAAAAATCAAAGTGAAAGAGGTGTGGAGGACACCATAGTTGTGACATTTGGAGCTGCCTAAATTGTGCCTTATGTGTGCTATACTCAGTCGCTCAGTTGTGTCTGACTTCTTGCAACCCCATGGACTGTAGCCCACCAGGCTCCTCTGTCCATGGAGTTTCCCAGGCAAGAATACTGGAGAGGGATACCATTTTCTCCTCCAAGGGTTCCTCCCGACCCAGGGACCAAAGTCATGTTGTGCCTGGTACTGGGCTAAACTGTTAGCACACATCATGCTGATTAATATTTGCAGTAACACTATGACATGCACGTCAAATGTTCATACTGTACATGGGGATCTCAAGGCAAGAATACTGAAGTGGTTTGCCATTCCCTTCTCCAGTGGACCACGTTTGTCAGAACTCTCCACCATGACCCGTCTGTCTTGGGCGGCCCTACATGGCATGGCTTAGTGTCATTGAATTAGACAAGGCTGGTGTCAGTAAGACAAGGCTATGGCCTTGAACCCCATTAACAGTATGAAAAGGCAAAAAGATAGGACACAGAAAGAGGAATTCTCCAGGTCAGTAGGTGCCCAATATGCTACTGGAGATCAATGGAGATATAACTCCAGAAAGAATGAAGAGACAGTTAAGTTCAGTTCAGTTCAGTCACTCAGTCATGTCCGACTCTTTGCAACCCCATGAACCATAGCACGCCAGGCCTCCCTGTCCATCACCAACTCCCGGAGTCCACCCAAACTCATGTCCATTGTGTCGGTGATGTGATCCTACCATCTCATCCTCAGTCGTCCCCTTCTCCTCCTGCCCCCAATCCCTGCCAGCATCAGGGTCTTTTCAAATGAGTAAGGTCTTCGCATGAGGTGGCCAAAGTATTGGAGTTTTAGCTTCAACATCAGTCCTTCCAGTGAACACCCAGGACTGATCTCCTTTAGGCTGGACTGGCTGGATTTCCTTGCTGTTCAAGGAACTCTCAAGAGTGTTCTCCAACACCACAGTTCAAAAGCATCAATTCTTCAGTGCTCAGCTTTCTTTATAATCCAACTCTCAGGCCATACATGACCACTGGAAAAACCATAGCCTTGACCAAATGGACCTTTGTTGGCAAAGTAATGTCTCTGCTTTTTAATATGCTGTCTAGGTTGCTCATAACTTTCCTTCCAAGGAGCAAGCGTCTTTTAATTTCATAGCTGTAATCACCATCCGCAGTGATTTTGGAGCCCAGAAAAATAAAGTCAGCCACTGTTTCCACTGTTTCCCCATCTATTTGCCATGAAGTGATGGGACTGGATGCCATGATCTTTGTTTTCTGAATATTGAGCTTTAAGCCAACTTTTTCACTCTCCTCTTTCACTTTCATCAAGAGGCTCTTTAGTTCTTCTTCATTTTCTGTTATAAGGGCGGTGTCATCTACATATCTGAGGTTATTGATATTTCTCCCGGCAATCTTGATTCCAGCTTGTGCTTCTTCCAGCCCAGCGTTTCTCATGATGTGTTCTGCATATGACTTAAATAAGCAGGGTGACAATATACAGCCTTGACGTATTCCTTTTCCTATTTGGAACCAGTCTGTAGTTCCATATCCAGTTCTAACTGTTGCTTCCTGACCTGCATACAGATTTCTCAAGAGGCAGGTCAGTGGTCTGGTATTCCCATCTCTTTGAGAATTTTCCACAGTTTGTTGTGGTCCACACAGTCAAAAGCTTTGACATAGTCAATAAAGCAGTTTTTCTGGAACTCTCTTGCTTTTTTGATGATCCAGCGGATGTTGGCAATTTGATCTCTGGTTCCTCTGCCTTTTCTAAAACCAGCTTGAACATCAGGAAGTTCACGGTTCACGTATTGCTGAAGCCTGGCTTGGAGAATTTTGAGCATTACTTTACTAGTGTGTGACATGAGTGCAGTTGTGCGGAAGAGACAGAGTCAAAGCGAAAACAACACCCAGTTGTGGATGTGACTAGTGATGGAAGCAAGGTCCGATGCTGTAAAGAGCAATATTGCATAGGAAGCTGGAATGTTAGGTCCATGAAGCAAGGCAAATTGGAAGTGATCACACAGGAGATGGCAAGAGTGAACGTCGACATTTTAGGAATCAGCGAACTAAAATGGACTGGAATGGGTGAATTTAACTCAGATGATCATTATATCTACTACTGTGGGCAAGAATCCCTTAGAAGAAATGGAGTAGCCATCATGGTCAACAAAAGAGTCTGAAATGCAGTACTTGGATGCTATCTAAAAAAAGACAGGATGATCTCTGTTCGTTTCCAAGGCAAACCATTCAATATCACGGTGATCCAAGTCTATGTCCCAACCAGTAATGCTGAAGAAGCTGAAGTTGAATGGTTCTATGAAGACCTACAAGACCTTTTAGAACTAATATCCAAAAAAAGATATCCTTTTCATTACAGGGGACTGGAATACAAAAGTAGGAAGTCAAGAAACACCTGGGGTAACAGGCAAATTTGGCCTTGGAGTATGGAATGGAGCAGGGCAAACGCTAATAGAGTTTTGCCAGGAGAACGCACTGGTTATAGCAAACACCCTCTTCCAACCACGCAAGAGACAACTCTACACATGGACATCACCAGATGGCCAACACTGAAATCAGATTGATTATATTCTTTGCAGCCAAAAATGGAGAAGCTCTATACAGTCAGCAAAAATAAGGCTGGGAGGTGACTGTCACTCAGACCATGACACTCCTTATTGACAAATTCAGACTTAAATTGAAGAAAGTAGGGAAAACCACTGGACCATTCAGGTATGATATAAACCAAATCCCTTGTGATTGTACAGTGGAAGTGAGAAATAGATTTTAGGGACTAGATCTGATAGAGTGCCTGGTGAACTATGGACTGAGGTTCATGACATTGTACAGGAGGCGGAAAAAGAAATGCAAAAAAGCAAAATGGCTGTCTGAGGAAGCCTTACAAATAGCTGTGAAAAGAAGAGAAGCGAAAAGCAAAGGAGAAAAGGAAAGATATACCCATTTGAATGCAGAGTTCCAAAGAATAGCAAGGAGAGATAAGAAAGCCTTCCTCAGTGATCAGTGCAAAGAGATAGAGGAAAGCAACAGAATGGGAAAGACTAGAGATCTCTTCAAGATCTCTTCAAGAAAATTAGCGATACCAAGGGAACATTTCATGCAAAGATGGGCTCAATAGAGGACAGAAATGGTATGGACCTAACAGAAGCAGAAGATATTAAGAAGACGTGCCAAGAATTCACAGAAGAACTGTACAAAAAAGATCTTCATGATCCAGATAATCACGATGGTGTGATCATTCACCTAGAGCTGGACATCCTGGAATGTGAAGTCAGGTGGGCCTTAGGAAGCATCACTATGAACAAAGCTAGTAGGTGATGGGATTCCAGCTGAGCTATTTCAAATCCTAGAAGATGATGCTGTGAAAGTGCTGCACTCAATATGCCAGCAAATTTGGAAAACTCAGCAGCGGCCATAGGACTGGAAAAGGTCAGTTTTCATTCCAATCCCAAAGAATGCTCAAACTACTGCACAATTGCACTCATGTCACACACTAGTAAAGTAATGCTCAAAATTCTCCAAGCCAGGCTTCAACGATACTTGAACCATGAACTTCCAGATGTTCAAGCTGGTTTTAGAAAAGGCAGAGGAACCAGAGATCAAATTGCCAACATCCGCTGGATCATCAAAAAAGCAAGAGAGTTCCAGAAAAACATCTATTTCTGCTTTATTGACTATGCCAAAGCTTTTGACTGTGTGGATCACAACAAACTGGAAAATTCTTCAAGAGCTGGGAATACCAGACCACCTGTCCTGCCTCTTGAGAAATCTGTATGCAGGTCAGGAAGCAACTGTTAGAACTGGACGTGGAACGAAAGAATGGTTCCAAATAGGGAAAGGAGTACATCAAGGCTGTATATTGTCACCCTGCTTATTTAAGTCATATGCAGAGTACATCATGAGAAACGCTGGGCTGGAAGAAGCACAAGCTGGAATCAAGATTGCCAGGAGAAATATCAATAACCTCAGATATGCAGATGACACTGCCCTTATGGCAGAAAGTGAAGAACTAAAGAGCCTCTTGATGAAAGTGAAAGAGGAGAGTGAACATGTTGGTTTAAAGCTCAATATTCAGAAAACGAAGATCATGGTATCCAGTCCCATCATATCATGGCAAATAGATGGGCAAACAGTGGAAACAGTGACTGACTTTATTTTGAGGGCTCCAAAATCACTTCAGTTGGTGACTGCAGCTATGAAATTAAAAGATGCTTACTCCTTGCAAGGAAAGTTATGACCAAACTAGACAGCATATTACAAAGCAGAGACATATCTTTGCCAACAAATGTCTGTCTCTCAAAGGCTATGGTTTTTCCAGTAGTCTTGTATGGATGTGGGAGTTGGACTATAAAGAAAGCTGAGTGCTGAAGAATTGATGCTTTTGAACTGTGGTGTTGGAGAAGACTCCAAAGAGATCCAACTAGTCCATCATAAAGGAGATCAGTCCTGAATGTTCATTGGAAGGACTGATGTTGAAGCTGAGACTCCAATACTTTGGCCACCTGATGCAAAAAACTGACTCACTTGAAAAGACCCTGATCCTGGGAAAGATTGAAGGCAGGAGGGGAAGGGAATGATAGAGGATGAGATGGTTGGATGGCATCACTGACTCAATGGAGATGAGTTTTAGTAAACTCTGGGAGTTGGTGATGGACAGGGAGGCCTGGCATGCTGCGATTCATGGGGTTGCAAAGAGTCGGACATGACTGAGTGAGTGAACTGAACTGAACTTATGCACATCATTTTTGAATATGCTTTACTGCTTAGAAAACTTCAAATTCACAGAGAACATAACTTAGGGACCAGAATTCAAGACTCATGATCAAGGTCAATGATTCAAGGTCAGTGATCTTCCTATTAGAAAACATTATTATTGTGTACCATTCCCAGGTATATCTGTGTGACTTCTCCACTGAAGGAATAGAGTTGGGCTTTGAGGTTCCAAGTGTGAGGAAGAAATTCTTAGGGGTCAAAATGACAGAAAGGAACTAACTGTGGGGATTCAAAGACCATGAAACAAGGGCAAAGGGAAGTCCACAATTCCCCATGCTCATCTCCTAGAAGAACCAATCCCATTGGTATTTAGATCCCAGCAAGGCATGCCTGTCAACTGAAAAACAAAAAAACAAAATACAATGTTACAATTGAGAGTTCAATTTTATTTGGGGGAAAAATGAGAACTATGGCCTGGACACATCCTTTCAGATAGCTCTGTACCTCTGAAGAGGTACCAGCGGAAGTTAGTATGTATGTAATTTTAGTGAGGTTGGTACATGCTGTCAGGCACACATTTTATCAAAAGGTTGCTGCTAGTCATGAGGAGAAGATATCTCTGTTAATGATTTTACCTATTTTCTATTTTTGAGAAGATGCAAGAAATTGGGCACATGAAACCTTCTCCTAAAATTATCTAACACTCTGAAAACCTATTTTTGCCAGTGTTCCCCAGAGCACAGAACGCCTCACTCCTGATCTCCACTCTGAAATTTCAAGGAGTGTTGAAGGTCAGCAACTGCAGTGGCTAGTGACTTAATCCTTGTAGAGGCAGAGGGCAAGTGACCATTTTTAGTTGGCTGGGGCTTTCCTGACTCTTACTTGTGTATTGTTGTTCTAGATTCACCTGCTTACAAGTTGCTCTGTTACAGCTTAACATTGTGCCAAGCTCTATACTCAGTACTGGGAACATACAGTACATCACTACCCTTATAGTCACCCACATAATCAAGGGAAATTAGCAAATACACTAAAGCTATGATGTATTTATGTTAGGGCTTCCCTGGCGTCTCAGGCAGCAAAGAATCTGCCAGCGGTGCAGGAGACTGGGGTTCAATCTTTGGGTCGGGAACCAGGGATCAAGGAATCAAAGCCAGGTCTCCTGCATGTACATTAAGGACTATATAGTAAAGACACTTTTATGGGAGAGGGAAGATAGCATGGAGGGTAGAAGGAAGGAAAACAAATGAAGGAAACAAAGAAGTTGATTTTCAGAAACATGGAAGAGCCGGTGTGAAGGGACTGCACTCCCCACAGAGAGTCCATCCTCCTCCATTCCCTCTTGACTTTTTGTCTTGAAAAGATCTCGAGCCAATGGCTTGTTAGAAGCCTTACTGATGACAATATAGTGAATTTCCACTTCTCCATGCATCCACTCAATCCTTCGAAAGTTCCCAATGGGTAAGAAGTGCTTTTGAAACCACCTGTTCTCCTCTGAGTTCTATCATTATGGGCCAATTTCTTTGAAGGTGTCTCCAAAAAAAAAAAAATACCTACTGACTAATTGGGAGCTGTCCATCAATACCAGAAATCCTATGGCAACTATTTACCATATGTACCTGTTTTCCCTCTCCTGGTCTAAGTATTTTTTGGAAAATAAAAAAATGTATTGATACAAACTCTTTTTTTTTTTTTTTTTTTACTTTCTCAGATCAACTGAGTAGATCTGTTCTTTTCTTTCAGGAAAAATGTGTGCTAGTTATTCCCATTCAGTAAGGTTATTAAAAGACATAGAAAAAGAAATTCTATCCTCTAAACCATCCCAGAGCTTCTGCCACAGGGCACAAAACCCTGAAGTGTTGACTATTCAGTTGTGCAAGTTTCGGATGATCCACTCAGAAGTCATATGTCTGTTTATACATCTTCTATTTCACTATATTTTCATTTTGATTGATTTTCAATTTTTTTTCTGAACTTCATAACTTGGAGATAATACACTCCTGGCACTGACCACTTTATATTTTAAAAAAATGTACTGAACATTTGCTCTTAAGAGAAAATTGGATCCGTGATGTGACTATTTCTATTTCATGTCAGGTAGTCACAACTTGTTAAGACCTGCTTTTCTCAAGGCTCTGAAACTGGACTTATAATGAAAATTCATTTTCAGTGTTTGGTGTATGCTTATAACATTCTTCATCTGTAAATTACCTGCAATTCTGTTTTACTAGGCTGCTTCCTAATATAAAACCTTAATACTACTAATGTGGCTTACTTGAATTTACATCAGTATAAATTAATTAAAAATTAGTAGTAACTGAATGGTGTGTGTAGCTCAGTGAACAGTATCATACTGATGTCAACTTTCTGGCTTTGATATTAGTAACTTGATTAGCATGTTACCATTGGGAAAGATAAGAGAGGGGTCCATGGGTCTCCATGTACTATTTGTACAAATGTCTATGAATTTTTAATTATTTCAAAATAAAAATGAAAAACAACAGTAAAAAGAAGAGACAGAGATCATTGCAGACTAACAAATACCGACTTTAGAGCAACACAATTTGGGGTCCTGGCTCCATCACTTAAGAGCTGACTGCGAGAGAATTATTTGGTCTCTCAAAGTTTCATGTTGTTCGTCTCTACAATGGAAGTAGTAGAGATGGTGAATTGTGTAAGAAAAGATTTCCAATGAATCTTGCCTGAAGAAGCTGTAAGAATGTAAGGAACCTAAATGACACAGATAAAACTAACAGAAACAACAACAAAATTTGTGTTGAATTTCTTCAGTTTAAGTGTTTATCTGTTCTATACATTCTGTCTTAGGCAGGTATATGTTAAGGTAACTTGACCACTGAGTCTTTCCAAACCTCTGAATTCCCTGCCCATTCATGTTTGCGTCTGTTGGTTTTGAGGTGATTGGAGGATAAATGACTAATAACACAAGGAGGAATTTCATCTTTCTTGGCTCCCTGTTCCCATCACAATACTTCTCTACTGAGCACAGGGTAAAGACCCAGATGTATTGGCTAAATAGGTTACTACTCAAAGGCCCTTGAATATAGTAAAAGACAATCGTTCAAATGCTCTGTTTACAATTAAAGCAGTTAATCCAGTGTCATTAAATAAGCAATCCATTGAATATCATCGTTTGAAATGAAAGCAAGCACTGTAACTTCATAACCCTGAAAAACCCAGAAGCCAGAATTTCTTTCCCTGTCATGACAGAATGTAACACCATAAAACACCACTTGGAAAAAGACGTGAAACCGTCCCAATTTTTTTTTTTCATTTGTTTCTTATCTAATATTGAGTATGCCAGTGCATTCCTAACAAGTAACATTGTTATAGACAGATTTCTCTGAAAAAGACTTCTGAAGCTGTATTGCATGTTAACAAGGAATACCAGCTACAATAAATTGTCTAACATCTACCCTATAAATTACATTTTTTATAAGTCCATATACTAATGCAAATATGCATGGCATATTTAATTTCCTGATTAAAGAAGGCAACCCTCCCAGAAGAATGAATCCCTGATCATCATAGTCATAACAGAATTTCATTCCTCTGCATGGAATTTCTATGTCATTGTTTTCCCCTTATTGAATCCTCAGTGTTCACAATCAACTATGGACTAGTAGTTGAAAGTTGAAATTGATGTGGCTCCGAGATGCATACATTTTTGTCAGTTACATGGAGATCAATTCTACATGCATATTTTTGGCCTTGATCTCCATAAATGTTCCACACACTTTGAGAACCATCTTCCAAAGTTTTAACTGCAAGGGATGTTGATGAATAAAATGATAGCTCCCACATGAACGAAAGAGTGCTGATGACACATAATGTGCAACCTGATGAACATTTATGGTTTTATGAGAACCAGTGTACACTTGAGACTTCTGGAAATAAGACTATCAAGCACCAGGGGCTGGTGCAACAATCTTATACAGTGGGAAAGGAAAAATAAATCTTCTTTTCTGATAAGTAACACCTTGGACAATATAACAAAATCACATTTTTATGTATTTTTATTTATTATTTATTTGACTGCACCAGGTCTTAGTTGAGGCATGTGGGATTCATTTGCCTGACCAGGGATCAAACCTGGGCCGCCTGCATTGAGAGTGCAGAGTTTTTGCCACTGGACCACCAGGGAAGTCCTAAAATCACATTTTCAAGATTATGCATTACTTTGACTTATTTTGAATGACACTGACCAAGTCACAAAGATGTCAAAACCTGTGAAAACTCTAAATCAAAATTTTCCCACCTTTCTCCTGGGTGATCTGAAATGAGTTATTAGCACCTAAATTCATAATGGCATCTGTAAAATGAGGTAAATTTTAAAAAGAAAGAAAGGAAAAAAAAAAAACTTGAACAATTTTGTGTGGATGAAATGATGTCCATGCTCTGCTCCCACATCACATAACAGAAGTTAAACTATTATACTTTTCCCCCTAACTTATATTAAAACTGTTTACCTGCTAAATTGGTAAGAATCTTATTTCAGAGTCTTACTTCTACCGTCCCATCTTTGTCCTTAGAGTCTAAGGATTATGTGAGAACACTAAGGAGCTAAAGCATAAGCCAGTCTCCTGTCTGAAGATGTATAAGTGGAAAGAGGGAGCATGTAGGCCTGTCCACAGTTTCTATTGATGTCCTTGTTCCTCCAGGCCAGAGGGTGTGCTCTTGCATACGGTCTTCCACTAGTCAATCACTGTGGCTCGTCTCAGCTAGAATGAAGTCTCTATGACCCAGATCCTGAGAAAGTGTCTTAAAGATGTAGGGTTTGTCCAGATGATGTCCTTTCACCGGTGCTTCGTATAAACAAGCACGCCCCTTTTCTCTCAGCATAGTGGTTTTACATCCAGGTTACTGGGTATCTGTCCTTGGCGACTACATAATCAATATCCATATTTCCAGAATCAGAGAGTTCTTCTCCAGAAATCAACTTATATCTTCTTATTCTTTTTATCTCTATAAACAAACAGACAGACAAAAATTTAACCTTCTTTCTTTTTAGAGTTGGGATTCAGAAACACAAAACCAAATTTAGATTTTAACAATTACAATTGTGACTTCATAAGGGGACAAGCTTAAGCGTCTTCCTATAAAACAGTTTAATTGGCTCTAAAATGACCTTATTTTCAGTTAAAAGGAGACGCATTCAAAATGCCAACCCCTTCTGTCCTGCCTTCCTGTCTTATGAAAACTGATCATAAATTCATGGGAAAAGGCCAAGAAAGTGTAATTGTTGATTTTATATGGCAACTTGGCTGAGTCACAGTGCCTGGATATTTGGTCAAACATTATTCTGGATATTTCTATAAGTGTATTTTTTGGATGAGATTAGCATTTAAGTCAGTGGACTTTGAATAAAGCATATTGCCCTCAACAGTGGGGGAACATGTCTCACACAATCAGTTGAAGGCCTTAATAGAACAAAGACTGACCTCCCCTGAACAAGAATTCTACCAGCAGACTGCCTTTGAACACAAACCACAACTGTTCCCCCAGTCTCCAGCTTGCCAGCCTACCATACAGATTTTGATTTACTAAGACTTGATGATTACGTGACTTAGTTCCTAGAAATCAATCAATCTCTCAATAGATAGATATGGTGATAGATACATGTGGTAGTAAATAGATGGATATGGTAATAAATAGATATGGTTACAGATAGATGTATTTATATGATGATAGATAGAGATAGTTATAGATGGATAGATAGATATAGATCTGAGTATATGGTACTGCGACCCTATGCAAACCAAGCCAAAGTTCAAAAAGTAAGCCCACTTCATGATTTTCTCCATTCTTTCACAAATCCACTTTCCTCTTCTCTCATGTCCCAACTTAACCTAACCTTTGAGTTTAAGGTAAAATACTTTCTGAGTGAAAATTTTATCTCACACCTTCTCAGGATTTAAGTACATTCATCTATATTAATTTGCACAGGTTCTATATTAATCAAAGAGGATTTTTCTGACTAAATTGACTATAGAGATCTAGGGAGGTGGACTTTAGACTGTATCAAAATTTTACATGGAAGTACAAACAGAAGTGGGTTATAACTGCTGATTTTATTTCACAGTAAAGTTACTTTGCATACATCAACTTCCCTTAGTCCTGTTGATGCAGATCATAAGGTTAGCAAAGCTTTCCTTAGGATAATAATTAGACCGCATAAGAATTGAATGGGTAATGCTAAATTTATATGCTTGAATAAATCAATATTTTTCTTCTTTTTAAATTATTTTAAAAACTAGAGTATTTAAGCATGCTATCTTTAACTATAATTTAGCCAGACTATAATATTGTTGATTGTTTTCAGAGCTCCTATTTCATGATGAATGTTCATTTCTTTGTCTTTGATTTTCATCTATTGACTTCTGTTAGTACTAAAGTATTTTCTGAAACTCTCTGTAAGAAAAGAAGAGTCTCACATGTGCTTCACAAGGTCATTCGATAGGAAATTTTTTTCCTAAAATGATTTTTATAGATAATGGAAGTAACTAGCTATCAATGTGTAGCTGTGTGACAATTTGTATGCTGCTTTTAAAGAAGCGCTGAAGATAGCAGAGCCTGGTTTCTCAAGGCCAGAATACAAGGGATCCAACTGTACATTTATTTTATTGAAAATTTAAGTGAATAGTTGAATTTATACAATTAGAAAATGTCCATGGGTTAAATTGCATCAGGGATTATACAATTAAAGTAGATAATAAAATTCTTTCTTATATACTGGTTGGATGTACAGATTCTGGGATGGGCAAAGATGGAACTCTCATGCAAGACCCCTGGCATTAGGCTTATGAAGGGGGACATTTTCTTTAGCTAATTACTTCATATCAACACACAAATCAATTTATTTTCTTTGCTTGGATAAAAATAATAACAAACAGAAATATTGATATTTTCTTCATTATTTGACCAAAGAGGAAAGTGAAGGAAGTCAAATCTCTTGAAACCTACATAACATTATAATGTTTATTGGGCATTAATTGTGTATAATTGTATGTTTTGTAGGATAGGTATTCTATAATGATATTTATTTATACTTTTCTGTACAACTCTGCAAGAGACAACTTTCACAGAAGTGTCATAATGGACAAGCATTGAGGTACTGAAAGGGCCCTTCGTTGAGTAACTGGTCTCTCTTTGGAAATGCTTTACTTTTCTCTATTGAAAACCCTAGCAGGTATAAAGCAATAGGCCACTTGGTAAATAAGTAAATCAAGGCTCAGATAAGCTATTTATTTTTTATTTTCAGCTGCACTGGGTCTTTGCTGCCATGAGCGGGCTTTCTCTAGTTGTGGTAAGCATGGGCACTCACTAGTGGTGATGTGCAGGCTTCTCACTGTGGTGACTTCCCTCATTGCAGAGCATGGGCTCTTGTGTTCTCAGGAATTGCACCTTGAGGGCCCGACAGTACAGGTTCAGTAGTTGTGGCACATGGGCTTTGTTGCCCCGCAGCATGTGGAATATTCCCAGATCAGGGATCGAGCCAGCGTCCCCTGCATTGGCTGGCAGATTCTTAATCACTGGACCACTAGGGAAGTCCCTCAGAGAAGTTATAAACATTATGCATTCCTAATTTCATTTAAAAATATTATTGAAATATTGTAATAATTCTGTATGGAGACAGATGGTTATAAGACTTATCATGCTGATCATTTCATAATGTATGCAAATGTCAACTATGTGATGCACCTGAAACTAACATAATATTGCACATCAAATATACTTCAATAGTACTTTTTTAAGATTTTTTTTTCATGGACCATTTTTAAGGTCTTTATTGAGTTTATTGCATTATTGCTTCTGTTTTATGTTTTGTTTTTTTGGTCACAAGGCATGCAGGATCTTAGCTCCCAACCAGGGATCAAACCCATACCCCTGCACTGGAAGGTGAAGTTTTAACCATTGGACCACCAGGGTAGCCCCCCTCTATGCTTTCCTATCTTGCACCACGCGTGTGTAATTTGCTCTGTGTCCTCTCCCACTATAGACAGGAGGTTCTCGAGGACAGGAACATGTTTTATTTCTGCACTGTTTTAACCTACATTCTCTCTGGAACAACCATTCACTCTCCTAATAAAACTACCTGTCCAGGGGAGTGCCTGACATTAACAGAAAATTATATAGAGTGCCTAGTATAAGGCCGACTCTGTGCTGGGTTCTGGGGCTATCAAGCTGAAGAAGAAGGCATGCTAAGGATGAATAGGAGAAGGGAGAAGAAAGGATTCTAAATGTGGTGCTCAGCAGAGGTGGGGTTATATTCAGGCTATAAGCTAAAGGGTGAGAACCCAGCTATGTAAAGACTATGTTCAGAATATTCCATGCACTGAGAAAATACCAGTTTCAAAGGATCTGTGTTTTGAAGAAAAGTTGTTGTGTTTAGATAGCCTGTGTGGCTGTACAAACGAACGTGTGTGCCTGTCTGAGTGTATGTGCTTGTACATCTATATATGGTTCTTCATAGATTTTTCAGTCCTTTGCTTCCATCCTTGAATCCTAAACTCTCTTTTTTTGTACCTGAGCTGAATAGCTACTTAAATGGTTGGAGTCTCCTTTTTTATATAAATTTATTTATTTTTAGTTGGAGGACAACTGCTTTACAATATTGTATTGGTTTCTCCCATACATTAGCATGAATCAGCCACAGATATAATATGCTTCCTCCCTCCTGAACCTCCCTCCACCTCACCCCATCCCGCACCCCTAGGTTGTCACAGAGCACCGGGTTTGAGCCCCCTGGGTCCTACAGAAATTCCCCCTGGCTGTCTATTTTACATATGGTAATGTATATATTTCAGCGCTGCTCTCTCAGTTCCTCCCACTCTCCTTCCCCCACTGTGTCCACAAGTTGGAGTCTCTTGAATTCATATTCACTGGTGTCAAGTAGGGGAAACAGGTATTGATCAAGTGTCCCTTCAATAAATGAAACATGAGAAGTTGATAAGCTTGCTATAAAGGAAAGAAATGCCATTCTATGAGGGCATGTAATAGTGAAACTTGACTAAGTATCTGCAAGATAGTATCACTAACATGAGGTGTAAAAAATTCAGATTCTAGGCTGAGAGCCAGGACAGTTTAGACCTGTTAGAGCAATGACAAAGTTTTGTTATATGTCATCAGAGAATTGTTTTATGATTTTATAAGATAAACCAATCAAAACAAACAAAAAATAGCAGACCTCTGGTGTTCATTTCCATTCTAACAGAGAGTGCACATATTTTTAGATAAACTTAAATCCTATGATTGCAAAGGTTAAAGACTCAGATTCTTTTCTCAATATATGAAAGAACAGAAGGGTCTCCCTCCCTCCTCTTACTTAAGAGACCAATTCCATCAATTCTACCGCTCTGCTTTTTTCAGTTTTACTCGTGTACTCTTTTTTTTTTTTTGGCTACTGAGAATCTTATAACCCACCTCATTCTTGGTAACTAAATATCTGACCACCCATCCCCAAGGTTGGTACAAAAGAGATGTGTGTTGACATTTTGATACTGGTCAATAGTTTTACAAAAGAAGTCAAGGTATCTCCTCAAAACACTCTATGCCCTAAGTGTCCATTAGATGAAAATGCCAGCTGAATTGTTTCACTCTTCCTAAGCAAAATGATTCAAAAAGTGCAGGGCATCAGAATGGACTACCTGTGAATAGCTGTGAAAAGACAGCAGGAAATATAAGAGGTCAGAAGGAATAAAAGCAAAGTGTTCACCATTGCCATAACCATCAACATGCCCCCCTGAGCTAACCTTTCTTGAGGTTCTGACCCCACTCTGCCTAGAGAAAGTCTCTGTGCAAATGAAAGCTAGCTCTGATCCTGCTGTAGCAACAGAAATATGTCTTTGCGTAAGATCCAGGAGGTAGAGAAATAAGGAATCATAAATTCCACGGGTGCTTATGCCTGCTAACAGAGAAAAATACCGGGGCCTCTGAGTGTTGCAACTGTTTCCATCTGTTCTCTTTATGTGTAACTGATGTAAGAAATTAGTGACTGCCAGAAGTCACTTGGTTTGCAATTACAGTGTTTAATGATATTAGTATAAACTAGGGGAATGAGCTACTTTATTTTAGAAGAGAAAGCACAAATGAAGGTGAAATCAACTTTTGAGATACCATATCACTTATGACATCCTTTGTCATTACCTAAAACAATGGAATATTCTCACTTTACTTGAAAGCAGATGGAAAATCCCTAAGACCTGCTGATCTAAGTTGAAGAGAACTTTCGCACAAAATCTCCTTGATTTTCATAACCAGTCATAGGAATGACTTTATTTGTCTCCTATGGGTCAAATGGCTAAGTGTAATAGAGATTAAAAACCGCAAAGCTGGTTCTATTACAAGTTAAACTTTGACACCCTAATGCTTGTTTTGTGTCAAACTGAGATGCCACAGTGTCTATCCTTGTTTTTAGTCTAACTCTGGCAGGACACACATTTTGAGTTCTGGCTTTCACCAAGCACCTCCAACCAGCATTACAACCTTTGTATCAACTAGTGCAACCCTGGGGCCTCCCTGGCTGTCCAGTGGTTAAGACCTTGATCTTCCAATGGAAGAAGTGTGGGTTTGATCCCTGGTAGGAGACGAAGATCCCACATGCTACACAGTGTGGCCAAAAAATAAAGATTTATAATTGTTCATTTTTAAAAAGTAATGCAACCCCGGGTAAGCTATTTCAGAAAATGAGAATCAGAAAAATAATGTGTGGAGTGGGTTTATTAATTTTTGCCCTGAATGGTGCAGAGAAATGATGGTGTGGTCAGAAGACGTCTGTAGAGGCTGAGGAGAGTCTTAATAAAACAAATCCTTGCAAATATAGATGGTCAAAAAATAGTGAGTCTCTTAAAGAACAAGTGCAATATAGAATTTTCTTTATCTGTTAGTCAACAATGGAAGAAAAATAAAAACCCACAAGACAATTATTATTTTTTTTTGTAGGTGGCAGTGGATTTTAGTGGATTTTAAAATAGATGCATCACAGAGAAGATGGGTATGGGTTGGAAAGCCCAGTCTGTCACATCCTAGCTGTAGGACTTACATAAACCCCATGACTTCTCAAAGTCTAAAATTCTCAATTGTGAAAACATAAACAATTCCAATTGCTTCATTATACCCCCAGTGAGAATATTATGAATTCACAAATATGAAGAGCTTGACATGCAATAGGTGACTAATAAAACCAGTCTGTCTCTTTGAACCATTCATTCAAAGCCCAGATGTACTTTTATTAGAATTTACTGTTTGCAGGGTCAGTGGAAATATAATGAAAGGTTTCTCATAAAAATTGTAGATAGATACAACTTCCCATGTATTTCTGAAGTTCACAGATGACTTGTAATCTATCAACAGGTTCATGCATTGTTCATAGGTTGTGTACACACAATTGATAGACCCCAAGAAGGTGAAAAGCAGGGATGGTGTTTAGGGTATTCTCCAAATACGTCAGATAATTTGTGTGAAAATTCTTAAAATATCTTAAAATGCTCAACAACAACCACCAAAAATACTCAACAAAGCATATTTCTTGTACAGCAGCTATCACTCCTTTCCTGAGATGAACCAGTGCAATGTAAGATTGTAACAAAGAAACCAGGTGCACATATTTGCAACAAAACATCTTCTCCTGCTGCACTTAGGTTGGTGTTACCAAGTTGTGGTTATTGGCTTACATTCTCAAATTTAACAACCCCCTGCTTCGAAACGCACAGAGCATCTGGAAATGGTAGAGAACGTTGAAACCAAAAAACCAGACCTTTGGGAAACTACTACTCTTGAGTCCCTATTCTTAAACTAATACATGGTGTTTTGTCAGCTTCTTTAGCCATGTTCTCCTCTGAAGCCTCTAGACGTGAAAAACATTTTATTGCATGTGTGTGTGTGTGTGTATGTGGTGCTTAGTCATGGCCGACTCTTTCGCAACCCCATGGACTGTAGTCTGCCAGGCTCCTCTGTCCATGGAATTTTCCAGGCAAGAATACCGGAGTGGGGTGTGATTTCCTTTTCCAGGGATCCTCCCGACCCAGGGATCAAACCCACATCTCTTGCATCTCCCAAAATAGTGGACAGATTCTTTACCACTAGTGCCACCTGGAAAGCCCCTTATTTATTGCATATTGTCCTTATCTCAGACATGTATTAATGTAAAAATCCCTCATATAATTGGTTTTTTTTTAGTTATTATGAAATGAGCATTAAAGGGAAAACAAGTCCATCTTTGTTTTCAACCTAGTTTCACATTTATTTAATGTACAATCATATTAATAGCCATAATTATGGCAGTTTTGCAAAAAGTAATAACTTGGGCATTTATATAGGATTATGTATAAATATTATTTTGAAAAGAATGTTTCCAGCTAGATATTTGCCTGAAAGTATTAAAATGATTATTTCAGAGTTTTTAACAAAGCCTTGATATTCCAGTAAACCTCATAAGTTTTGGCAGATAGACAGGCCTCATTTTACTGCACATTACTTCATTATGCTTTACAGATAATTGCATTTTTGTTTGTTTGTTTTGCACACATTGAAGCTTTGTGGCAAATTGGTTGACTGGTACCATTTTTCCAACAGCATTTTCTCACTTCAGGTCTCTGTCACATTTTGGTGATCCTTGCAATATTTCAAATATTTCCATTTTTATATTTGTTATAGAGATCTGTGGTCAGTGATCTTCAGTGTTAACCACTGCAGTTGCTAAAGGCTTGGATAGATGATGGTTAGCATATTTCAGCAATGAAGTATTTTTAAGTTAAGGCACTTATATTGCTTTTTTAGACATAGTTTTTGCATATTCAGTAGACTACAGGATAATGTAAACATAACTTTTATATGCACTGGGAAACCAGACAATTCATGTGACTCGCTGTGTTGTGGTGGTCTGGAACTAAATTTGCAATGTCTCTGAGGTTTGCTTGTACAGTTTTACAATGTCTTTAGTTAAATGGTGGAACAGAAACAACCACAACAAAAGTCCTTGGAAAAGAAAGGCAAGAGTTTGTTTTAAGTTAATAAAACTGGGAAGACATATTAAATGTAGGGAAGAGATATGTAATATATAAATCAATGACATATAATAAAACACTGTCTTTACTCAGAAAGGCTTCCCTGGTGGCTCAGATGGTAAGGAATCTGCCTATAATGCAGGAGACATGGGTTCGATCCCCAGGTTGGGAAGATCCCCTGGAGAAGGAAATGGCTGCTCACTCCAGTATTCTTGCCTGGGAAATCCCACAAAGAGAGGAGCCTTTGCCCAGAAGCAAAATATAAAAACTTGAAATAATTTTGCTGTCAAAGACCTGTTTATTTGATTAGGTTGATCACAGAAGCTAAGGTGGGCTTGGTTCTGTAGCATCTCTAAGACTTGGTAGTGTATAAAAGTTACAGTATAAAGGTAACAGTATAAAGGTTAGTTGCATATAGAGTGACAATAGAGTTGCATATAGACTGCCTCCCAGAGGCAGTCTGAGAGGTCATTCGAGCAGAGTTGCTCCTCACCTGGACTTCGCAGGTGGTGCTAGTGGCAAAGAGCCCACCTGCCAATGCTAAGAGACCTGGATTCAATCCCTGGGTGGAGAAGACCCCCTTGAAAAGGGCATGGCAACTCACTCCAGTATTTTTGCCTGGAGAATCCCATGGACAGAGGAGCCTGGAATGCTATATAGTCCATGGGGTCACACTACTGAAGTGACTTGCATGCAAGCTCCTCATGAGGATGAAGTCATTGAGTTACAGATCACTGGATGAAGCACAGCCAGTTCCTCACTGAAACACCCAGTTTCCTACTGAGAAACACAGCTTCTCAGTACCTTTTTTATCTGTCACCCATGTTGAATATGGCAGATTTTTGTCCTGCATTGATCTTTTAAATTACTGATTTAATTTAAATGTGTGTGTGTGTGTGTGTGTATGTGTGTGTGTTGTGTGTGGAGGATGCAGAACCATCTGTGGATGGGAGTTGAGTATCCTTTCTGAGGGCATACATATGCTTTTCACCAGACATGGTGGCACACAGCTGATGTTAAAAGCAATACAGGGACTTCCTTGGTGGTCCAGTGGCTAAAACTCTGCACTCCCAATTCAGGGGCCCCAGGTTTGATCCCTGCTTGGGGAACTAGATTCCACAAGCTGCAACTAAGTTCCCATGAGCTGCAATGAAGACCTGGCATGGCCAAACAAATGTTTTTAAAAAACAATACAAAAATCCAACTGTGTGTGCCTTTCCCCTCCTGCATCCCTGAAAGAAGATGGAGAACTTGATATCTCAGTATATTTCAGAAGTGAGGTTGGGAAGATGGAGGTTCCAATTGCTGTGACCAACACCCATTTTCTTTTGCAGCTTCAGCTTCCCCTGCATTTTCCCTCCACTCATTTTTATTTCTGACCACAACACATATATTGAATATCTATTCTATGTCAGGCCCTTTGCTAAGAACCACAGATTCAGAGATGAATAAGAGAAAACTTTTGCCCATAAGGAATTTACAGATTTGTACTCGAGGACTTGCAAATAGATTATCAGAGACCAGGATGATAACCGCTCAGATGGAGGTGGGGAAATTGCATTGTGAACTCAAGAAAGAGGCTGAATAACTCAGCTAGGGAGAGAAAAGGGTTTTGGAAGACTTCTCATCGAATTTAATTTCTAAGTGCCAGCATTCTCTGGAGACTCCCCCGAAAGAGCCAGCTAACCGTTTCTACTCTGGAGAAACTTATCATCTCCTCTGCCTCTCCACCACTGCTCTAGTGGCTGCTATAATAGCAGTGGCATAATAAATACATTAAATGCCAAGTTGATGCTAGCTTCGATAATGACTAGAGTATCGCAAACAATACAGAACTTCTTCCTAGGGGAGTAAGGGAAGGCTAGAGAGAGCATTCTGGAAGAGATTACATCTGAGTTTAACACTGAAGAATAAGAGTTGGCCAGACAAGGAGAAAAGGAAGTTCAGTTCATTCCAGAAAGATACTTAAGTAGGCATGTTTGTGTCTCTTTGGTTCCAGAAAGTGTGGCCAAATTTCTGTTTCTCTGTAGAGAAATGTTCATTCTGATTCAGTCAGGTTTGCTAAGGATGAAGACTGGGAAATGCCTCAAAGGAAATAGTAATTTTGTTGTTGTTGTTTCTTTGTTTTAAGAGATGTAACAGGAAGAAAAAAAAAAAAGAAAATCTAATGGATTAAAGAAGATGCCTTCTTTGGGGAAAGGGCAAATAACATATGAGTCCTATGTCTGCCACAAGGGAGAGGTGAGTTTCTATAACTCACAAGGTTTTCAGAGGAAAATGAATGAGAGGATAACTCTCCTGATAACTAGTTGCACTTAATGAAAATATTTCATTCTCTAATTTACTTATCTCCCAAACATACTTTTTCAGTGAATAGGTTCTGAAGACTTCATTTATATGTCTGTAAACATCCTAAAAAATGTACAGAAACTTGGTCAGAAGAAAGATATTGAAGAGAAAGAAAGATATTGCTTGGCATAATATGTCAGTTTCATTCTATGCATGGTCCTAAAATCTGACTTATAACAGGCAAGAAAACAAATGGATTTCTTCACTCTTGCCTAACTTTCATGTACACGATACATAAATAATGTAAAAAGGTGACTTCTGTGCTGACTTGCTTTCTCTTTCACTCATTTCCCAGTGCCTTTTCAGAATTCTAAGAGCCCCGTCATAGCATCATGAAAAGAAAACCATGTTAATTGCATTTTCAAGATAGGTAAACACAGGTCTGTAATGCCAGCTAGAACCACCCACATAATGCTTACTATAACTGGACAGTATTCTAATGTATTAATTTACTCTCCCTTACAAGTTTATGAGTTAATGAGTTAAGCTTATGAGTTAAGTTCTATATATTTCCGTTTTAAAGAGGACTCACAACAAATAAGCTATATAAGTTCATACATCAAACACAGTGCCATCGAAACTTGAACCCAGGAAACAGTGATGAAGCATCTGTAGTTCTAACCACTTAAAGAAGCACATGATAGAGGAATAAACAGGGTGAGTTTTGTAAATGCTTTGCTTCTTTCCTCCAAACTCAGATGATTACGGGGTTTTTTTAAATTTATTTTTAATTGGAGGATAATTGCTTTATAATGTTGCATTGGTTTCTTCTGTACAACACCATGAATCAGCCATAAATATACATATATCCCCTCCCTCTTGAGCCTTCCTCCTCTCCCCCATCCCACCCCTTAGGTTATCCCAGAGCCCCCAGCTGAGCTCCCTGTGCTATATTGCAGCTTCCCACGAGCTGTCTATTTTACACGTGGTAGTCAACATATGCCAATGCTGCTCTCTTAATTCATCTCACCTTCTCCTTACCCCTGTGTCCACAAGTCTGTTCTCTACATCTGCATCTCTATTCCTACCCTGCAAAGAGGTTTATCAGTACCATTTTTCTAGATTCCGTATATATGCATTAATACACAATATCTGTGTGGTTTTTTTTTTTCCTGTTTTTTTTTTTCTTTTTTCACTTCACCCTGTATAACAGGATTTAGATTCATCCACTGTGGGTTTGATAAAAAGCTGTTGAACACTCCCCAGGTACCCCACATGGAAAAGAAAGCAGTGTGTGTGTGTGTGTGAGAGTGTGAATGTGTGCACATGGGCGTGTGTATGTGTGGAATAATCAAGCCCTCCCACAGCACTGGAGATGCAGGTTCACTGAAAGTAAAAACAGAACTTGTTCAGCGTTACCGCCTTTGATTCCCAGGGTGCATCTACGATGTACACATCGTCAGTCCTACTCTGCCAGGAAAGAAACAGCCCAATGTGGCTAGGAGACTTCTCCCAGGTGACAGAATTGTATGCGTCTAAGCCAGGATTGGAGTGCAAATGTCAACGCAAAAGGAGAGTATTATGAGAGCATTTCACAGAAAGCATCACATTTGCTGGAAAAGGGAATAGGTTCAGGAAAGGCTTTCTTGGGGGGAAAAAAAAGTACTTCAAATGAGATCTGAGGGATGAGTAAAATTAACTCAGAATGGAGGGAACAATGCGGCAGGAAGAGAGGAGTGTGAGCAAACGGCGCCTGACTTGCATGGCAGCAGAGAAAAGGCCAGTTTTCTCCAACATAGAGAAGCAGGGCTTCTCTTGCGGCTCAGCTGGTAAAGAATCCGCCTGCAATGCGAGAGACCTGGGTTCGATCCCTGGGTTGGGAAGATCTCCTGGAGAAGGGAAAGGCTACCCACTCCGGTAGTTTGGCCTGGAGAATTCCATGGACTGTATAGTCCATGGGGATGCAAAGAGTTGGATACGACTGAGTGACTTTCACTTTCAGAGAAGCAGGAGGTTGGTGTGGGACAAGGAGAGATAGGTAGGAACCAGTCATTAGGGGTCTTGAAGAATATGACAGAGATGCTAATCTGTGTCCTGGGAGGAAAGGGAAATCACAGCAAGGGTACAGGAGAGGAGAGGGGGAAGGCTGGGAGGAGCTGCTGGGCTGCTGAGCAGATGTGCTTTTCTGAAAGTTGACTCCAAAGGAAGGACATCTGACACAGTGGATTCATAGAGGCCAGTTAGGAAGCTCTTGTAAAAATGCAGCCAAGAGGTGATGGACAGTTAGAACAGAGCAATGGCAGGTGATGCAAATGGACATATTGGGATTTGTTACAGAGGCTGAGCAGTGCAGGCTAGGCTTCCGGCTGGGTGGACCTCAGCACCACTCGCTCAGGAGAGAAGCATGGACTAGAGCTACCCACTTCGCAGAAAATGTGCAACAGAGAAATCCTTAAGGGTTCTGAGCATTATGTATTTATTCACATCCAAACATTTTCACATACTCACCAACAGATATTCAAGAAGTGGAAGAGCATGGTGAAAAGCTGGTGACCTCCATGCACTGCAATCATATAATGATATGATATAAAGAGAGATGTTCAGTTTCTAGACTCTCAACAGCCAATCCACTAACTGCCCTGAAATGAAGATTTAGGCAAACAAAACATGACTTCTCTAACTCCTCTAAAAACTTAGATTTTTTTTTTCCGTCTTGAACACTTTTTCAGTCTTCCTGAGGCAGAAGAACATGTTAGAGATGCCAGCAACTACACTCGCCATACAAAAGCATTCCCTCATTTTAAAGATGAGAATATTGAGGTTCAGTGAGCAGATAACAGACCCAAGGCCGAGGAGCATCATTCTGCATTACAGTTCCACTGAACTGCCAGGGAACATGCAGATCAGTGACAGGTTGTGTGGGGAACGTCTTTTTTATTTTCCGTACCATTCATTCCAGGGCCACGGCGCCCCTATGAATCACATATAGTATACTCAAACACTGACATGCACATGAATCACTTTCCTGAATGACTTTTTCTTCCTAATCGGGTATTTGGTAGTTTCAGTAATGCCACAGATATGAGCCAAGACCAAGTCCATATATCCCATAACTTACTCAAAACCATTATATTCTCTTGTCTAAACTATGATTGTTTTAGAATTCCTCCTGCTCATTTTTTAAGACTGCTTGAAACAGCAGAGGCAGCAGGATTTTCTTTGTTTTTTGTTTTGGTTTTTAAAGTTTTATTGTGTATAGTTGCTTTACAATGCTGTGTTAGTTTCTGCTCTACAACAAAGTGAATCAGTTGTACATATACATAGCTGTACATATACATATCTGTACATACACACATCTGTACATATACATAGCTGTACATATATATCCCCCTCTTTTAGATTTCCTTCCCATCTAGGTCACCACAGAGCACTAAATAGAGTCCCCTTGCTATATAGTAGGTTTTCACTAGTAATCTATTTTAGACACAGTAATGTCTATATGTCAGTCCCAATCTCCCAATTCATCCTTCCCCCTTTCCCTCCTTGATGTTCATACATTTGTTCTCTATGTCTCTGTCTCTATTTCTGCTTCGCAGTTAGATTTATCTGTACCATTTCCTCCTGTTCTTTTTAATTATAAATAATAACCACTGTATTTTACTTAAGATCAAGACTCATGTCAAAAGAAAGATTTATTTATCCATCTGTGTGTTTTGTGCATCAATTTCAGTTTAGGAAATTTAAGCATCTGTGCATGATTAAGAATATAAACTTGCATAGATCGTGGATATTGAGTGATCTAGGAACTGACTCTCACACAGAACTTAATGTGATTTGTCATCTTCTTGCTTGCACTCTAAACTTGAAGTCTATGAAATTAAAAAATAAAACCTGTGCATCAGGAGAATGGCACATGTTATACCATACAGCTTTAGAATTTCCCTCAAAGAGTTGGAAAGACAAAACCTAGACAGTCGGATGACAAGACCTACTCTACATCCTTGCAGAGAGTGTTTGGTATGGAGCATGACATTGATCCAGGTTTGGGATAGCAGTCACACTTTCTGGATTCAAACCCTGGTTATTTATGCCCAAACTTCAGGGCTTATGGTAAAATGCTTAAAAGTCTCTGAATTGAAGTTTCCTTCTCTATAAAAAGGGAATAATAACTGCACCTACTTTGTAGTGGTATTGTGAGGATTAAATGAATAAATGTAGTGAAGAGTTCAGTGCTGTTTCTGGCATAAACGTTAGCTATGCTGAGGCTGATGATGAATATATGCAATTAGAAGTTGGGAAATACTAGAAGGCCTGGTAAATGTTCCACAGACAGGGATAAGTTGTGACAGTGCTTTTGGAAATGAAGATTTCTTCATATGTCTGTGCCAACGAAAGCCAGGTTTGTAATGGTATTCTGAATAATGCTTAGACTGCTTCTACAAAGAATATACAATTTATATTTTAGCAGACAATGTCTTCTCTATGCCTCTCTCTTTAGCTCTGATTTACTGTTGAATTGATTAGCCGCAAAAGCAAAAATATAATGAAATACATGTAAGGCATATATTACATATATTCGCATATAATGTACTATTGTATATACGTATTTAAACATTTTTTGTTAGGATCGTGAACATGAGGTAATGTTTATCACATTAGGGAAACTGGCATGGGAGAACTTATTTTATATTAGGTACTGCAAAACACTACTTGGAATATTTAGGCAGCAGTTCAGTCCAGTGGAGGACTTCCCTGGTGGCTCAGATGGTAAAGTGTCTGCCTACTATGCAGGAGACCTGGGTTCAATCCTGGGTTGGGAAGATCCTCTGGAGAAGGAAATGGCAACCCACTCCAGGACTCTTGCCTGGAAAATCCCATGGACAGAGGAATGTGGTAGGCTATAGTCCACGGGGTTGCAAAGAGTCAGACACGACTGAGCGACTTCACTTTCACTTTCAGTCTAGTGGAAATTACATGGGCTTTCTAACAACAACAACAAAAAAAAAGTCAAGCCAAATTTCAGAATTTGTTCTGCTTCCTGGGGAATTATTTAACCCATGTAACCTTCTGTTACGTCATCTTAAAAAAAAAAAAAAGTCCTAATTTACAATTTTTGAAATAGATCGTAAAATAGATGATCAAATGCTAGGTATTCAAGAGGAGCTTTTGTGTGTGTGTGTGTGTGTGTGTGCACATAGCTGTGCTTGACTCTTTGTGACCTCAAGGACTCTAGCCTGCCAGGCTTCTCTGTCCATGGAATTTTCCAGGTGAGAATACTGGAGTGGGTTGCCATTTCCTTCTCCAGGAGAATCTTTCCAACCCAGGGATGGAACCCACATCTCTTGTGTCTCCTGCATTGTCAGGCAGATTCTTAACCATTAGCACCACACCATCTGAATGTCAATATCCACCTCTGTGGAGTAAATACACAACATACATGATGTGAAACCACTTGTCTTTGCTTTTCAGTGAACTAATTAATAGCTCAACTTTAGGACACAGATAAAGTGAAAGATCTCCAAATTGGAAGTCAGGAGCCCTAGTTCTTAATTTTGGCTCTGAGCTTTTTTTGGTCCCAGGAAGCTATCAGCCTCATTGGATAGAAAGAACAAGGCTCACACTTGCGTGCCAAGGCCCAGCTAGAGCAGGTATCTTCAAACGCCCTGTGGAACCCGAAGTAAGTTAACATGAACAAAACAGACCTCATCTGCACATCTGTAATAGGAACCAGTGGCCTAAATTGTCTTTAAAGCACCCTTCCAGCTCTGAAATGGTATGATTACTAACACTTAAGTTTTTAAAATAGTTCAGAATGGATCTCACCTCACTTTTATCCCCCTGAACATTGATTTTGTTTTTATTGGAGTATAATTGCTTTACAAGATTGAGTTAGTTTCTGCTCTACAAGAAAGGGAGTCAGCTTTATGTATACATATATCCCCTCTCTCTTGGACCTCCCCGCCATCCCACCCATCTAGGTCCCCACAGAGCTCTCAGCTGAGCTCCCTGTGATTTTAAAACTGTATCTCCTGTAGATAGTTGGGAGAAGGTAAAAGGGAAGGGGCCCCCCCACCCATGTCGGTTTCAACTGACACTTGAATTCCAAGTCAGAGGCAGATTTTCCATGAGAAAGAGTTAACTGGCAAGAGCTTGTGGTAGCTGTGCATCTATCTAAAACAGACTTTTTTTTTTTTCTGTCTTCAAGGAAAAAAAAAAAAGTATGTCCAGTCAATGCTGTCAGTCACCGTCAGGAGATCTGTTTATGGCTCACTGTCCCTTTTACATTTCCAGCATCATGCATTTTAATTAGGATCACTTACAACCCGAGCTCCCTCTCCACCTGCCACATAGAAATGAGTGTTAGTGTATCTCAGAAGACAGTTGTCCTGGTTGATAAGAGACAAACAGACCTCAGAAAATAGGCTGATATTCGCAGAATGAGTTAAAAGCCCAGAGGATTACAAATGAGGGATTCACTTTCATGGAGTCGATGCAGACACCTCTGTGCCAGTGACTCAGTTTCCCCATACAATACTGCATGATCAGTGTAGCCATGAAAGAGTCTCCCTACAGTTATACTGTAGATGTGCTCTTTTACAGAGGCAGGCACTTATATTTGGAGAAGCCAAGATGTTTCACCTAAGAAATGCTGATTAAAACACAAGTGCCCTTTGTTACTTGGTTTGATGGAATTTCCTCTTTAGCAAATTGTATTTGTTGTTTGGGTGTCACTATTAATAAGTGATTAATTCATTAATAAATTAAATGTAACTTTATTAAATTAAAATTAATAAATGATGATGAAAATCTCTCTGAGCTAAAAGGAAAAATGAAAGAATGGTGAAAAAAAAGAACTCAAAGAAAACCACACCATGGAGGAAAAGAAAGGAGGAGGGGAGGAACAAAAGGAAGAAAAAAGAAGAAAAGAAGAAAGAAAGTGTACAGCACCAAAGCCAGAACAGAGAAAAAGGAAAATATTGCTGAAGAGCTGTGAGCCAAAAGGAAAGTAACAGGGATGGGACTTCCATGACAACACAGGAACAGGAGGCTAGGGGATTTGCTTTTAAGCACATAAAAATCTCCTAGGCTTCCCAGGTGGGGCTCATGGTAAAGAATCCGCCTGCCAATGCAGGAGACATAAGAGACGATGTTCAATCCCTTGTTCAGGAAGATCCCCTGGAGGAGGGTGTGGCAACCCACTCCAGTATTCTTGCCTGGAGAATCCCCATGGACAGAGGAGCCTGGCAGGCTACAGTCCATAGGGTTGTACAGAGTTGGACACAACTAAAGCAACTTAGCACACACGTACACCTGTAAAAATCTGACCCTTTCACTTAAGGAGTATGTGTTACTGTCTCTTTTGATCAGTATATCAGTGTTTTAACTGTATTATCACTGCCTTCCTTTTGTGGCTTTTAATACTTGTTCTTGAAACAGAAGTGTTTTTGCAGACATGCTCTTCTCACTTGACTGATTATTTAATCCACCTGAAGCTGTCTGTCTGTCTGTCTTTGGATGAGGTGTTCATGGAGATTGAAAGCCAAGAAAGCTCAGAATGGCACTGACATCTTAGAGCCAATTAACTTACATAATGGCCTTGTCAGTCCGCCCTGTCTTCAAATTCAATTTTGTTGGTTGAATTTGATCGGTCTCCATTGGGTTTGCTTTCTTTTCCATGCGCCATCCAGTTATCCCAGCTCTCCTGAACTCCTACTAAGTGCTAAGCAATGATGAGTGTCATGAAGAATATCAAGAGCATTTCTACTACCCACAAGACGTATTCAGATTTTAAGGACGGAAGAACCAAATGGGTCCAATATGGCAGAGAAGTCAAATTCCACTAGACCTTGAGCCTCAGTATATGTTCACTGTAGCAGATCAGCAAGCTAAATGACACACCTGGGGATTTTCCTGGTGGTCCAGTGGTTAAGACTCTGCCTGCCAATGCAGAGGACACAGATTTAATCTCTCATCTGGGAACTAAGATCCCACATGCCATAGGGCAACTAAGCCAGTGAGCTGCAACTACTGAAGCCTATGTGCCCTAGAATTCATGCTCTTCAACAAGAGAAGCCATTGCAATAAGAAGCCCATGCATCTAAACTACAGAGTAGCCCCCAATCACTGCAACTAGAAAAGGCTGAAATGCTGTAACAAAGACCCAGCACAACCATAAATAAATAAATTTTAAACAAAACAAAACAAAACAAAAATTAATCTTAAGAACTATATATTTGCATTCCACCAACACTTATGTGTTCTTTATGTGTGGTGCATTTGTCAACAGTGTTAGTTGCTCAGTCAGGTCTGACTCTTTGTGACCCCGTGGCTAGGGCCTGCCAGGCTCCTCTGTCCATGGGGTTCTCCAGGCAAGAATACTGGAGTGGGTTGCCATTCCCTTCTCCAGGGGATCTTCCCAACCCCAGGACTGAACCCAGGTCTCCTGCATTGCAGGCATATTTACCATCCGAGCCACTAGGGAAGCCCATTATTCACATGTTGAAACCTAGATTCCCAATGTGATATTATTCGTAGATACAGACTTTGAGAAGTCATAGATGAGGTATGAAAGTAGCGCCCTCATGATGGGATGACTGTCTTTATACAGAGAAGAACAGACATAAGAGCACCCCTCCCAAACATACATGCGCGCGCGTACACACACACACACACACACACACACATCTGTATCCATAAAAGGCCACATGAGCACATAGTGAAATAGGGGCCATATGCAAGCCAAGAAGAGAACTCTTATCAAAAACGGAAGCTTCCAGCACCTTGATCTCAGGCTTCCCACCTTGCAGAACTGCAAGAAATCAATGATTATTTTTTAAGCCAACCAGCCTATGGTATTTTGTTATAGTGGCTTAAGCTAGGACAGCAAGTGACATTAGGCAAAAAGGTAGGTGGGAATACAATAGCCAGGGAGCCAGAATGCAAACAAGATTTTCTAAGTGCCAAAGATCTGTAAGACTTTAGTTCAGCGGTGGTGATTCCTCTTGAGTTGAGGGAATCAAGGAAACTTCATTGAGGAAGTGAACTAGCAGGATTCTGAAACGTGAGCCTGGTGAAACAGACTATCTCCAGCCAAAGGAAGCATGTAAGCTTATTCGGCAAAGGATCTTAATCGAATTGTCCAATTCTGAATGAATTTTCATGTCTGGCTTAAGTGCAACCCTGAGATAAATCTTAAAAATGAATTCATGCTCAGCCATGATCGATTAGATGTGTCTGCCGTGGTTACAGGATTGAAGAGGTCTCTATGTAAACTGCTGTGTTCAAAGCTTTCAAAGAATTTAGTGAGCCAAAGAACCAAGTTTGCTGTTGGTTGAAGAGGTTTTACACAGGAGGTAAAAGAGATTGGTTAGTAAAGCAAACTGGGGGCAGATAAAAAGGGCTGTGAATGTCAGGGTGAAGAAATTTCATTCTGTGAGAAAAACATACACTTATGTATTTAATACTCACTGTGTGTGTGCATGTGTGTTAGTCACTCAGTCACATCTGACTCTTTGCACCTCCATGGACTATAGCCCACCAGGCTCCTCTGTCCATGGGGATTCTCCAGGCAAGAATACTGGAGTGGTTGCCATTCTCTTCTCCAGGGGATCTTCCCAACTCAGGGATCGAACTCAGGTCTCCTGCATTACAGGCAGTTTCTTTACAGTCTGAACTGCGAGGAAAGCCCAATACTCACTATGTGAAAATCTACTGAGACTAACTTCATGGGATTTACCCACAGCTGTTCCATCCGTACATGTCTGTCTGTCCTTTCTCATTTCCCAAATATTAACAACTCTTCAACGCATTTTATTTTCTCTACTACAAATAGCTTTGTGTGTAGCCCTTGGTTACATACTGTGAAATGTAATACACATGATACATAATGTAAATAACATGTCCCTGGTTTCCCAGATTTTTTTGTAGATGTGATAGGACAGGCATCAGATATCTGTAAGACACTGCAGTATGCCGTAAGTAAATAGTCATGGTTGACAGATTTTGGAGGGCCAGAAACAGCAAAGGTTTCTTACAAGAGCTTCCTCGTCATCTAGGTGGATCTTGGTGGTTAGGCAAGATTTTTGTATGTATAAGCTGCAGGGAGAGTGAAGAGGAAATTTTGGACTAAAGAAGTGAGCAATCGTTTTGAGAAAGAAAAGCAATGGTGCTGCTATGTGCCTGCCTGATAGGATCCGGCCACAAGTTACAGTTGAATTGCAACCTTACAATTATACATAGAACCCATGGATGTCTCTGATCCCCGTCACTCTGGTTCATTTGGAAACCAGCTGTAAGTACCTGCTATTTGCTAAGGACTAAAGTGTGTATGTGTGTGCTAAGTCGCTCACGCATGTCCAACTCTGGGACCTCTTGAACTGTAGGCTGCCGGTCTCCTCTGTTCATGAAATTTTCCAGGCAAGAATACTGGAGCAGGTTGCCAATTCCCACTCTAGAGGATCTTTCTGACCCAGGGATTGAACCTGCATCTCCAGCACCTCCTGCATTGGCAGGTGGGTTTCTTACCACTAGTGGCACCTGGAAGCCCTAAAGCAGGCCCTGTTAAAGCCTAGTGTCCCACTCCTGGGCATATGCCCAGAGAAAACCACAATTCAGAAAGATAAATGAACCCCAACGTTCACTGCAGCACCATTTACAATAGCTAACACACGGAGGCAATGTAAGTGTGCATCAACAGAGAAATGGATAAAGAAAATGCGGTGTGTGTGTGTATATATATGTATACATATATATATGCACAATGGAATATAACTCAGCCATAAAAAGGAATAAATTGTGCCATTTACAGAGATATGGATGGACCTAGAAACTGTCTATACAAAGTGAAATAAGTCAGAAAGAGAAAAACCAATATCATATAGCTTATATGTGGAATCTAGAAAAATGATACAGATGAACTCATTTGACAAAGCAGAAATAGAGACACAGATGTAGAGAGCAAACATGTGGATACCAAGTGTGTGGGGGGGGGGGTAAATTTGGAGATTGGGATTGACATACTAGTTATTTGATACTTCATGTAAAATAGATAACTAGTGAGAACCTAATGTATAGCTCAGGGAGCTCTACTAAATGCGCTGTAATGTCCTCAATGGGAAGAAAACCCAAAAAAAGAGAGAATATATGTGTACATATAGCTGATCCACTTGGCTGTACAACAGAAAATAACACAGCATTATAAAGCAACTATATTCCGGTAAAATTAATTTAAAAACCATAGTAAAAGTAATAATGATTTGTAAATTTCAGAGCACCTATCCTGGAGTGTATAATTCCAAAAAGGAAATTCATTATATAAAGGCAGAGAGACACCAAGTCCAAAATGTTCAGTCAAATAAAAAGCATATTTTCACAATGTTTTCACTCAAATTTTCTTTCCTGGGCCACTATGGTGTGATATAACGGCTAAGGATAGGACCTCTGAAGCCACACTAGCTATGTGATCACGAGCAATTTACCTCTCTGTACCCCGCACATCTGGTCTGTGAAATAAGAATAATAAGGTTACCTATGCCGTAGGGCTTTATAAGAAGTTAATGAGTTAAAAAGCCTTTAGAAGAGTGCTATGTTACGTTTGCTATTGTTTGGATTATATTGCAATTCCCTTTTTAAACTAATTTTATTTCTTTCTTTATTTTTGGCTGCGCCGGGTCTTCGTGGTTGAGCCAGCTTTTCCCTCGCTGCGAAGGGCTGAGGCTACCCCCGAGTTGCGGTGCTCGGGCTTGGTTTCTGATCGCTGTGGCTTCTTCGCACTGTGCAGCACAGGCTCGGGAGTTGGGGCCCACAGGCTTAGCTGCTTCTCTGCACGTGGAATCTGCCGGGATCAGGGATCGAACCCGGGTCTGCTGCACCGGCAGGCAGATTCTTTACAACTGAGCCACCCCCTCCCCCCCTGCAGGGACTTAGTAACTAGTACTCCCATTGCCTGTTACCCAGTCTATACTCAGGCAACGTCCAGGACTCTATTCCTGCAGGGCTGTCACAGAGATGATGTATCTATACCCCCTGGATATTTTTCAACCTGAGATAGGCTTGGCAGATTAATGCCTAAGTTTCTCAGTCTAATAGATAAGGCCCCGTGAACTGGTCCATTTAACTTTCTGAACACAGGACCCATGATTCTCACTTTGTACTCTCCTATGTGGCCTATGCTCCAGCCATGCCTGACTCCTTCCCAGCGGGGTTAAGTGACTCCCAAGGTTAGACGTTTACCAGGACATTTCCAAGGGTACTCCCTGACTCCTAAGCCGTCACTGTTTCCATCCATCCATTTTGCTGCAGCTCTTGAGAGCTGCCCTTGTACTGAGCTCATGTATTCACATCATCTCTGCCACTTGACTGAGCTTTTGAGGGCATCTTGTCTCATTCAACTCTGAATTATCTGCACCTGGTACTGAGTAGGGTAACAGCATGAGAATAATCACATGCTTGATGAAACTGGGTGGTCATGTACTTGTTTTTACATTAATAAGACACCGACTTCTAGGGGGTTAATCAAACAAACTAAACACTGCTCCTGCTAAGCACTCACGTAATGCCTTAGCTCTTAATGAGAAATGCTCACGATGGAATTTTTAAAGGAAACGGCAAGTCAGACGAGGATGTCTGCTGATCAGGGAGATTTTAGCCCCCACACATAGAGTGTGGGCTCTCACCTCTCTGTTTGTAAAATCATTATGGAAAATGACAGATAACATGTTAGAGTCAAAATTTTAAGCAAAATAGGAAGAGTTCGATTGCTGTTTCTTGCTTTTGATCTCACACGTTAGCATAAAGATAACACTGTGTGTGTGTAGGTGTGCCATTAACACAGTTTTGTCACATATACTTCATATTATGAGATTTTCACAGCAACCCAGAGAAAGATGAGCATGGTTTATTCTCTCAAATTGCTGATGAAGAGCCGGGGGTTCAGGGAGGTTAAACAAGGGGTTGTGTAGGCAGTAAGTGCAGGAAAACAAACAAACAAACAAACAAACAGGTGAAAGCTCTGTGTAGATAACGAAGTGGCATTGACAGAAGACCACTAGAATAAATTAGCATTCCCATCTTGACTGACTCAGTTGACAGGGACAAACTCACAGGCAGGTAGAAAAGAGAACGGGAGGGTCATGTTACAATATATCAAGAAATGACTACCGCAATGTCTTTTTTAAAAGACAAACACGTCAAAACAACAATAGAACAATACAGGCGTACCTCAGAGTCATGCAAGTTGGGTTTCAGACCACCTCAATAAAATGAATATCACAATAAGACAAGTCATATGATTATTTTTTATTTCCTAGTGTATATAAAAGTTATGTTTACACTATACTATATTCTGTGTGCAATAATATCATTACTTCTAAAAAATGCATGTACCTTAATTTAGAAATACTTTATTGTAAAAAAAAAAAACAAAAACCACAATGCAGTTGACACAAACTTTCAATTTCTTTTTTTTTTTCCCCCAGTAGGGCTGCACTGTGCAGCATGTGGGATCTTAGTTCTGCAAATAGGGATCAAGCCCACATTCCCTGCATTGGAAGCTTGGCATCTTAATTACAAGACCATTAGGGAAGTCCCACAAACCTTCAATTTTTAAAAAATGCAGCATCTGTAATGCACATAAAGTGAAGTACAATCCAATGAGGTATGCCTATCCTATTTTACTTCTTAAAAGCCCTGCAACTCATAAGTAATAAGGCCCAGAACGTGTCCCAGATTTCCTGACTCCAAACTTGTGAAATCCTAAAATGATTTCTAGATTGTACACTTCACATCTGGCCCTGAAAAGAGATGCATGGTTTAAACATCCCCACAGGCATTCCCAAAATACCAAGGACTTGGGCATAGGATGTAAGCTCAAGGATCAAAGGGCACCAGACATGTTTAGCATTTATTTTCTTTTCTACTTTTCCAGTTTCTCTTTCTTTTTCTTTTTGTCTCCACTTTTCTTTGTAAATTTTTTTTTCCCCTCTCACACAGTAGAGTGCTAGTCAGTAATTCAAACAAAAGGAAAACATAAATGGTACTTCAGTATTAAGTCCTGGGGGACTTGAGTGATTTATATTCTCTTTCTTCTGCAATATTTGCTGTAAAGCTACTGAAGGTAATATTTATAGTAAGTGGATATTCTGCCACAATTTCACCTCTTAATCCTTAGAGCATTTCCTTGATATCTATCAGCAGTTCATAAAGACTTTAACACTTTATGAGCAATATATTGACTTCCTTTTACAATGGCAAGGAAAAAAAATAAAAATAAACTCTCATTGAAGAAGTCTAAAGTGTCTCCCTAAATGAAATTGGGTGATAAACCAAATAAAATAGGCACCAAAAAATGGAAGGTTTTCATTTGTTTTCACTCACTCTGCTCCGAATCTGTATGCTGGGAAGATTTATTTGATTTATTTAGTTGAATCTTTCCAGACAAAAAGAAAATACAGTATGATTTTCATCAACCCATGTCAAGGATGTTAACTGAAGATGATGATTACTTTTCCCAAATATTAGTGCGGGAAGCAGGGACAAAGACAGTAGTATAATACTGTTTGCACCTGGAGACTAAACATTTCTGCAAAGTCCACTGAAATAGGTTATGCTGTCTCAATTCTTTGTAACTCCCAGACTTGACATTTATATTTTTAATAGTTGATTTTATAGGAAATCAAAATAGAGAAATCTGAAACACTTGGCATTGAGTAAAATCTTCAAACTCAGGAATGATACTTTAAGTAGTCATACTTCCAAGTTTAAGGGGACTTGATAATCGTACTTTGAAAAGATGCCAATATAACGTATGTTTTCTGACCCAAGCTAAAGTCATTTAGGGGTCTTCCCAGGTTGTGCTAGTAGTATAGAACCCACCTGCCAATACAGGAGACATCAGAGATACAGGTTTGATTCCTGGGTGGGGAAGATCCCCTGAAGATGGTCATTTGTGTAGTTTTGTGTTGGGCTTTTCTCAATGTCTGTGTACCATCTATGTGATATAATTGTTAATCAACTCACTTTAACAAAGTAAGTATTTGTTTTAAAGGGGAGCTGTATATCCATATCTAAAAAACACTAAAGGTGTTTTCACTCACCATAAATACAAGGTAAACTTAGAAATAAAATGAATGAATGCAGCACAATGTTCTTACAGTCTAACAAAGCACTTGGAAACGGCTTAAGGCTCTGAGCCTGAGGGCAACATTCTGCTTGTTAGAGAGATCTCTACTGGCAAGGAGCTGAGACGTTCTCTTCTGACATACTTAGAGGACTAAAAGAGAACTGGAAAGCAAGCAACCCTCTCACCTTGCGATTCAGTGGTGTTTACTTCACACGCTTGTGTCCCATCAGAGGTCACCACAGGGGTACACCCCCTGCAATATGACAAATGCTGGGGTCTCCTAACCGGTTTGGGCTGGACTGCCAGTGGTGGGGCTCATTCCTGAGTGTCACGTTCTTTAACCGTGGAATGCGTCTCTGGGTCACGTGTCTCTCTGAACAGCTATGAGGGTTATCTGGATCATGTGTCTCTCTGAAGAGCTATGAGGATTAAATGAAATAACATCCTATGCTGTAAAAAATAACCCAACATACCTGCTGGTTACTCAATTGATTCTAGTTACCACCAACCCTCAATATATTTTGTCCTTTCATTCTATCTATTCTACAAACATGAAAACTTCATCTCTTCCAAGCCCCTGTCCTCCTCACTCTCTGCATATCCTTCCTTCTTACAGAAATTTTCTTTAACTTGTGTAATTCACTCCACATTTTAGGTAGAAAACTCTGAGGCTTCCTGAGGAAATCACACCCAATATTCTGGCAGACTCCACAAGTTTATCTGCTTGTTCTATTGGAAGCTACACTGACAAAATAAATAGATAAATGAAAAAAGCACCATTAATGAAATACAGATGAATCATACCTGGGTAGGGGGAAGTGGCAAGATTTTGAGAGTAATAAGATTCTGTTCATAAATGAGACTTTGAACCATATCATTTGAGTGGAAGATCTAGGGGAAAGATAAGTTCCTCTTCTTAAGGCAAAAATAACTTTAAAGTCCCATTAGATTCTTTTAAAAAGGCTTCTTGAACAGCAAATATCTTCTCCAAACACTTCATTGATTTAAGTGTAAGTTAATCAGAAATGCATGGATTCCATCTCCCTTAGAGTACACAAGGATTTGTACATCCAGATGCAAAATACCTTTCCTGTTTTCCATCACTTCAACATTTGAAAGGGTGCTTTAGGTGCTCAAGACTGACTCAGAAGTGCTAAGCCTTGCCCTTGATGCTTGCAAAGCATGAGAAGTGGTGACGTTTCTTTGGTCCTCTCTGTGAATACTAAAGGACCATACTTTCTTAGAATTTCTAACAGAAAAGATGTACTTAATAAGCAGTGCAATCTTGGTAATCTTTCTCTGTTGTCGCATGGCACAGCAAAAAAAAGCCCAATGAGTTCAAAGATCTCAGATTAGGTTCCCGGATTCAACTCTGACTGGATGTTTCCGGTTTCCTCATCTGAAAAATGGGGCTTCTGGACAGGATCAATTTATCTTGCAGCTTGCTGTGGGATAGATATGAGGTGATAAATCAACAAAAATTTATGGTGCATCATTTCTGTGCTACTGGGGATTCAAAGATAAATGAACAAAATATTTCCCTCTGGTCTTTGAGGAAATGTCTAGCTCTGGAGGAAGAAAGCACTCTGAGAATCTATTTTAGAGTGCTGTCTTGGGGATGGCATGACATGCACAAGAGTCTATAGGCTACAGAGACAGTGCACTCTACCTGGGGTGAAGGGGGTGCTCTTCTTCCAGAATGGGAACTTACTTTGTAAACACTCAGGTACCAAATTATGAAGCATTAAGGAGCAAATGGATCCTCATCAATGGGCTTCCTCCCTGGTGGCTCAGATGGTAAAGAATCTGCCTGCTATCTGAGAGACATGGGCTTGATCCCTGGATTGGGAAGATCCCCTGGAGGAGGGCAAGGCAACCCACTCCAGCACTCTTGCCTGGAGAATCCCATGGACAGAGGAGCCTGGCATGCTACAGACCATGGAGTCTCAACCCCAAATGGTGATTTGAACAAGAGTAGTAAGTTAATACTTCAGGAGATAGTGAAGGACAGGGAAGCATGGCCTGCTGCAGTCCATGGGGTTGCAAAGAGTCAGACACAAAGGACATTAGCAACTCTTTGTGACCCCATGGACTGCAGCAGGCCACGCTTCCCTGTCCTTCACTATCTCCTGGAGCATTAGCTGCTACTCGTACAACTCACCACTTGGGATCTGAATTGTTTCCTGGTGTTCACTCTTAATTGTGTCAGTTTGTTGAATTTTTAATTTTTTTCAATTGTTCAGCCCTTTAGTCTAGCTTCACTGTTTTATTTCTGCTCTAAGAGATTGAGTTTCCTGGTTTTATTTCTTTTCACTTTGTGTTGGGATCCTCTTTCCTCCCTCTCTCTTTTCCAGTGAAATCTGTTATCCTCATCGAGCTCCCCGCACCAATCTGCTGGGCCATCTGATTTTTTCTAACTCCAAATCTGGGTGTATTTCTTGCCAACTGGTGACTATAATCCCATAGTTATCTTTACAGTCATATTCACGTGTTTATCTTAAATAATGTAATTCCTGACCATCAACTATGCATCAGGCTTTGGACTAGGTTTGGAATACTCAGGTATAGACAATATAGTCCTTGCTTCTCAAACAGTTCAGAATCAATCTAGTGAGGGTGGTAGGCAAATAAACATTAAATGAAAGAATAGTGCATTCAGCCTTATACTGCAAATACGTGCAAGGAGCAGCAGAAGTATATAAGTGGTGACGTGAGTGAAGATTTAGAGTTTAAGTGATACCCGTGCTCCATCTGGGCAGATAAGATGGCCACTAATCACAGATAGGTATCCTAAGAGAGGGAGAATATCATTTCAGAGTCTGTTCAACAAGCAGATGCTAATTGCATCCCCAGAGTATAGAGCCAAGCCTAGTGGCATTTCCAAGGCATGTCTCCAGTGGGGGCTTAGGATCCTCTATAATTATCAGCAGCATTATAACAATGCATTTCCAAAAAGGTGCACAGTCTGTATATAAAAAAATCAGTGTTCTTGCTATGCAAATTCAGATTCCAGGCAAGTGCTCAGAAGAGCCAGACTCCCTTATTCAGGCCCAATTCAGGGGTTTCTGTCCAGATTTCTTCCCCTGAGACCTACCCATTCATAAAGCTGGTCAGGCTCTAATCTCCAAGGTTGACGGCTTCCAAATAACTGGATAAATGAAAAACCTCCTGCCTAGTTCATTCATAGGGAAATGAGTACGGGGCTGACCCACTGTTTACAGGGTGCTTTTCTGAAGTCCTCAACTGGCCAAGGACTTACCTACCAAATATTCTGAAATTAGTAAGAAACCTAGTGGCCAGTCCTTTTCCCTGTCTGTATTTTTTCCCCCCCTTGGCTTCAACATGTGGCATGCGGTATCTTAGCTCCCTGAGCAGGAATCGAACCCGTGTTCCCTGCACTTGAAGCACAAAGTTTTAACCACTGTGCCACCAGGGAATTCCCTTCCTGTCTGTAAATTTGAGCACCCTCCCTTTCTCTCATTTATGCCTCAAGATCCCATAATTTAGATCATTAAATGCAAAATATCAATCCATATATATTTTTTTTTTTACCAGATCATAAGATTAAGACAGGCCTGCTTTTAACAATAGCTGCCTTACTGATCAAAGTGGAGTTCAGGGAAGACAAAATAAGGAAAAAAAACATACAATTTTAATTCTCAAAAAGAAATACAGTTGTGTGTACAGTGTATAAATTGTTTAGAAAATGGTATCTTGGAGAAAAATGAAGTCTTGTTTGCCTAGAGCTCAGATGTGTTGGAAAACAGAGGATGATACCATTTAAAGGGCTGACTGAGATCTGATTGAATGCCCTGGGTAGCCAGGAGACAGGATTACACAGTGAAAAGGAGCAGTCTAACTATAGGGGTCTCAGAAGAATCTGTTTTCTGGCTATCTGCTTTTATAGGTAGACTCACTTGAGAGGAAACTAACATATATATTAGAAACCAGATTTTTTTCTTTCACTGCATCTGTTAATTGAACAACCTTTTGCGTTAAGCATTCCATAAAGCATATAATACTCTCTTGCTGCTTTTGTCCATTTGTTATGTCATGTCCAGCTCTGTGACCCCATGGACTGCACCACGCCCAGCTTTCCTGTCCTTTACCATCTCCTGGAGATTTCTCAAATTCACGCCCATTGAGTTGATAATGTTATCTAACCATCTCATTCTCTGCCGCCCTCTTCTCCTTTTGCCTTCCACCTTTCCCAGCATCAGGGTCTTTCCCAACGAGTTGTCTCTTCACATCAGGTGGCCAAAGTATTGGAGCTTCAGGTTTGATCCTAATAGAAATAATAACTTATACACAAAGGCAAATGAAGACTCAGAAAGGTTATCAAACTTTAATTAACCAGTTAGCTGTCTGATTTACAGCACCAATACTGTGACAATTGACCATAGCTATATGACCCCAGAAACATCTATATATCTTGCTTTTTCTTTCAGGTGTCACACCTCTTATACCCCCAGATCAGGGAGTTAACATTTTCAAAGGCCCAAGAAACATTTAGTTTGGCTGGTCCACAAAGGACAGAGACTGTGATATAAAGTGATGGTAAAAAGGAGAGCAAAAGTCTAATTGTAATTGAGAGAAGAAAATATGTTTCCCTTGACAATTTCTTCATCTGAAAAATCGGGAGGTTATTGTAGAGAATAAATGAGATAACCTATGCCAAACACTCCCTATAGTGCCTAGCAGATATTAAACATTCAACAGAAAGAATACCCACTACAAATGCTAATGTCATTTGTTATCACTGTCTATTCCAGAAAAGTGACAATATGCCTTATGTAGTGGCGGTAGGAGGGCTTTGGACAACCAGCAAACAACCTGGTGTAAAATAAGGCATTGTGCCGGCTCAGGCACAATGAGATCATTTAGGGAAGAAAGCCGGAATATCTTTATGCAAAAAAGAAAAGTGAGAAAAAATTCAACAGGCTCCATGCATTTGCTCTCCTCTGCTTTCAGAGGATGCAGGAGTCGGGTCTTACATATCTCCATTTAAAATGAGTCGTTTCTGTCTGGGTTTTCTACCAGAAGATACCAGAGAAGCTTCTAGGGTACATCAGACCACATGGGAGCACAGTTATGTTTTTTTTCTTATGCTGTTATCATTCTCTGATTCCACAATAATTCTCACTCCAAAAATCTACTGCACACACGATCTGCTTTGAAGCAGCCTCTGGGGCTACATTAGTGAACAAACTCCAGGGTACTGAAATAATTCAACCAAGACAAGACATATTATTAGACTGAGCAGATACTAGGAGAAAAGAGTAAATGTAATCTCACCAGAAAATGTCAGTAGACTTATGCTAGTCTGCATTAATTTGGGTCTAAACTATGTTTTCTGTTGCTGTTTGTTTTTTCCCCAGTCTTCTGACTTTACATCTGGAAGACTAATCAAGTTATTAGCTTAATGATTTTTCCCTGGGCCATATTTTCAGGGACAAGTGACAACCTGATGTATCCTTTAAAGGGATGTTTGAATCCAGTGACCTGGGATCTGGCCAGGCCTTTTTTCAAAAGCATGGTTATGTATCTTCAGGCTTAGGAGTCAGAAGACTTTCCCAGTTTTTTTTCTTCCTGTAAAATGAAGAGGTTGAACTAGATTATCTCTAAGGGCCCTTTTAGTTCTAAAAGTTGTAACTCTATAAAACGGAGGAAATAATGTATCTTCTTCTCACCTCACAAGATTATTGCAAGGATCAAGTAAGAAAGCCGACATGCTCAGGAACATATGAAGGGCTATACATATCTAAATAGTAATAGCACCAGAGTGCCTTTGTCTAGGACTCCAGTACTGAGGAGCTCAATGGGACCTTGAATACACTTGGTTTCATTATTTTCAAATGGTCTCCAGAATGTTTGTTATGTTGAATCAGAATCACCATGTTTGCTTTTTGAAAATATACATTCCCCTTGGAGACTTTGATTTAGTTGGTTAACCATGGAATCTGGGATCTGTATTTTCAAAACCACATGCAATTAATTAAGGATTTTGATTCGTCTCAGGAATACATAATATTTAGTTCATCTTGTATTGCACTGTGTAGGTCCCTTCTGCAGTCAGAAAAATAATGTGCAGTATTTTGAAAGTAGCTTATAATAGTTACTAGTACTTCAATATGGAAAGGTAGTACTAGATTATATTTGATGTTGGAAACCCTAGGTTTGAATTGATTTTTTAACTTATTAACTGAGTAATCTTGGGTAAATCTTCATGTCTCGGAGCCTCAGTTTTCTCAGACTTTATTTATTTATTTATTTTATTTTATTTATTTATTTTTTTTTTATTATTATTATTTTTTTTTTCCCAGTGGGTTTTGTCATACATTGATATGAATCAGCCATGGATTTACATGTATTCCCAATCCCGATCCCCCCTCCCACTTCCCTCTCCACCCGATTCCTCTGGGTCTTCCCAGTGCACCAGGCCGGAGCACTTGTCTCATGCATCCCACCTGGGTTGGTGATCTGTTTCACCATAGATAGTATACATGCTGTTCTTTTGAAATATCCCACCCTCACATTCTCCCACAGAGTTCAAAAGTCTGTTCTGTATTTCTGTTTCTCTTTTTCTGTTTTGCATATAGGGTTATCGTTATCACCTTTCTAAATTCCATATATATGTGTTAGTATGCTGTAATGTTCTTTATCTTTCTGGCTTACTTCACTCTGCATAATGGGCTCCAGCTTCATCCATCTCATTAGGACTGGTTCAAATGAAAGGATACCAACAATATCCTCTCCATTCATAGTATCTTAATTATTAAAGGAAGACTGCATGTAAAAGAGTTAATGTGTATGTTACATGCTAGCTTGCTTCCTTCTTTTCCTACCTGGTAAAATATCATAGCTATAAGGGTATTGGTAAAACACAGTGATGTATAATAACCATATCATTAGTAAATAAAATCTCGAGTTGCATAACAGGTGTTTGGACACCCCACCATCTGAACAGATGCCAATAGTCTGTTTACAGGTGTCTGCTTCTCTCTGGGAGACTAAGTGTTGAGTGGGTGGTGTTTGGGTGAGTAGAACTACCTTCTGTTATTGTTAGCTTGTTTTAAAATTTAGGGAGACTTGCCCAAATGTATGTCTTGTAGGAATTCTGCCTTACTATTTAGCTATATTTATTCACAGACAGTGTTTGCAAAAGCAAGTACATTTTTCTTCTCCAAATATTCTTCCCCATCTCCTACCATTCTGAGTCTCCTGAGCAAAGCCACTATTTACAATAGAGTTGTTTTAACGACATGTTTGTGAAAATACAGATCCTGATCACAGTTTCCCTCTGGACCACCAAACAGAATTTGAAACCCTGTTAGCAGAGGCAAGATGAAAGACGAGTTCAACTGTACATCAAATTGTATCTGAGGAGCTGAAATTGTTTTATAAACCTCAATTAGGCCTCATACCACCCCCCTGAGGCAAGAGAGAAGTATTATGCACTTTTATGGAGACACAAACTGAAAAACCCACGGAGAGGTTAATCAATTTGCATCAGATGTCTTATAGCCAGGCTGCAGTGTGTTAGGAACAAAATGGAATTTCTTCCTAGGGAGCAACTTACCTACTTTTATTTGCCTGATTACTAGAGTGTATGAAACTTCTGGAAAATTATGATGAATGTTCAAAAGAAACCCCTGAGAAAGGATTAGCATTTGTTTCCCAGTTTAGTAAATGAGTGATTTGTTTTTCACGCAAAAGCAAAGCACCTCTTTTGTTTTGCCAAACACTTCGGTGGAAATGACCCCTCTGAGGAAGGAGAAAAAGAAAAGCGGAGCAATTCAGGAATTAGGGCAGCGATTGGTAGATTTCTTTTCTCTCTCCACCTTCCTCTATATAGCAACCTACGCAGATATTGCACACTAGAGGGCGCTTGAGGCGGGAGGAAAAAAAAAAAAAACCTTCGACATCGCTCAGCTAGGGCCAGTTGTCTGTGCAGGCAGGAAGGAGATGGCCACTTGAAAGCCTGTGCAATTTTTTTCCTTCCAGGCAGCATGACTTTGATAAATGAACAAGCAAACAAAAAATCTTTAGATAGTTTTATGCAGCTTTGACTAATAAAGAAATCATGTTCATGTTCTCAGTAATGTAATTCCCTTTCAACTTCTTGGGACATTTGTCGAATGCATATGTAGTAGTGTCTTGTCCAGTAACCAACTTGATAACAAGTAACCAGAATGATAAACCCCATTTTAGACACAGTAAGTAATGCTGATGTGCCTCCCCCTCTTACATTCGTTTTCCTTTATACATGTGTACTAATGCATTAGTATAAGTGTGCAGATTCCAAGTGATGGTCATCTTCTAAATCAGACGTAAGGTCAGTTAAATTTAATATTATGTTTTAATAGCCAAAGCAATCTGATATACCAAATTAGTTGTATCTGGGGACTAATAGTGTGGGGTAGGGGATTTTGGAAGGAAAACTCCCTCCATTTCTCTTCTTTTTAGTGCATGGTGAATGATTTTAATTTTTTTCTTCTTGGTTCCCATGTTAAACAAGAGGGATCTGGAATCTGAATCTAGCTGCTGTTCACTGTTCAGGAAAACTAAAAACCAAAATCCACAATGAAACAACAAATGAAAATGTGTGTAGTCCACCAAACCTGGGCTGGCTTATTTGATAGCTTTGTACCAGGCCCTTTAAATCTATCTACTGCCGCTCCCCCCACCCCCCACAAGTCAGTTTCTGTTTAGAAGCCGAATTGGAGCTTATCTCTTTTCTAGCACCTGGGACGATGCGAGATAATGCCATTTTGAAAAACTTCTCCAAAATGCTCTCAGCACAGATGTAGTTTTCACAAAGTGTTTATACCTTCATTTACTGAAAATATAATAGCAAGTTCAAGATTAGTAGTTACAGTCAATATTAAGAGATCCAGGTCTAATGTCAGGGTAGCTAAAACCAGCAGTCAAGAAATGTAGAGCATCACATCTCTGAATACAGTCCAGTGATGACTGTACCCCACGGATCCATAATCACTTCTAGAGAAATCAGTTTAGTTTTTCAAATCCTGCAATAAACATTGGTGAAGCAAGCCCACGATAAATTTAGTGTGCATACACTTTTCTTTTTCTTTAGGATTGTATTCTTAGAATATTCCAGGATGAAGACAAGAAGTATTCATATAATACCCTACTTTACTTTTATTCTTCTCTTCTTTTTATAGACCGTCTGAGAAAAGAATAGCCTAAGGCAGTAGTTCTCAAACTTTAGCAAGTCACAGAATTCCCTGGGGTATTTGATAAAAGGCAGCTTGCTGAGCCCCACCCAGGTCCAGGGCAGGTATGTTCGCATTTCTAACAAGTGCCCTGAAGATGGAGAGGCAGCACCTCAGCCTGAGATCACAGTTTGAGAACCACTATAGATGCTCACATTTTCTTAACTTGAGCATCATCACATCTTTTCATGATTTTGGTTTCCTAGTTTAAACAAACCCTTAAACTTAAAAAAAAAAAAAAGAAAAAGGAAACTTTTCTAATGTATTTAAACATTTGAATTTAAAACAGTTTTCCTAATCTTTCCATTCTTATGACGTAGGCTCAAATATTGGTAGTCAAACTAAAATTTCAAAAGAAAAATTATTTTTTTACCTAATGGCAGTTGCTATATCTTTTTATATTATATATATAAAATATGTTTCTCAGGAAAATACACTACTGAGAATAAAATATGCACCCTCTCCAAAAAAAAAAAAAGACACAGTCATCTTCAGATTTTTAATTGGAATTCCATAAGATGAAATGTGAGAAAAGTTCTCTGGATTCCTAGAAAAGATCACATACTAATTGGTGTAATTTTTTGCCTCCTTCATATTTCACATTCTTCAGCTTTTTATTTTAAACCTTATTTTGAAATACCCTTGGTAGGTATCACATTGTAAAATCCTTTCATTCATGGAATCCACACTCCTCAGCCTTACCTTTAAGAGGTATCCCATGAACGAATTACTTAGTTAATCTAAATGTAAAAGCAATCCAATAATCTGAAAGCTCTCAGTAATCATACCATGATAAACACATTTTTAAGTTAATTTTAGTTTTTTTTTTCCTTTATCATGTAGTGAAGAAGGAAAAGATGAAAAATTTGAATTTTATCTCCAACAGTAGTAGATATGTTCCATTCTGCCATTTCCTGCTCCAACTGTAGAGGCTGGAGTCTTCCTCTCTCTCCCTCCCACTTCCGGCAGGGGCCGAAGAAGCCATCAGATTCTTCCCCCCTCCAACTAATCAGTCCCTTGGTTAACTGTCATTTTTACTCAAAATTAGAAGAAAAGTCCCATTCCTCATGAAAAACAAAAGTGCCTTTTACTCGATGGAGTTACCCTCCATCTCATTCAACTGCAGAGACTCCTGTGCAGAACTGTCTGCCTGTCACTGAAACACAGGCTGGAGACATTCTGCCTCTTCCTACACTAGCATCAGTCAGCCAGGGTTATTCTGAATGCTGTCTTCCCTCTCCTATTCCCAGAACATCCACTGCTTCTCTGATTATACTGCTGCCCTATCAGATAACTCCCCACCCTTCCTCCTCCAAAATACTCCAGGACACATGCAGTTTTAGTGGCCATCCTACAAAGCCTGTGTTACAGTCCTCTTCCTGCTAGAAGGCTGTCACTCTGAAGAGGACGTTGAAAGAAAACTATCTTAAGGAGTTAGGTTCTCACCACTGTGACATTGCACCGCATCCTATTAAGAGGGGGTGGAATTGTTAAAGAGGCAAATGCCTTGTCTTTCAGCCTCCCTGATTATTTTAGAAATATCCTTATAGGGCTTTTTAACATTATCCTAATCCTCTTTCACACTGCTTAATCATCCCGGCCTCTCCTAAGAATCAAGAGAAAATTATAGGAAATTCCTACTGCAGTGCTTTGGGTAGAGATGAGCAATATATATATAGAGGGAGCTACCTTGAAATCTAGATGGCCAAAAGTCAGCTAGGACAGTGTATTTAACTGCTCTGAGAATAAACATGGATGATGTGAGTCAGAATAAACTCATTCTAACCCAAGGTAACTAAAGCCATTGGATTCTGACTTTCTTCACTTTGTCATTAAAATAGTTTTATTTTACCATTAAGAAGATGAGATTTGAGGATACTGTTTAGCTGTAACACGCTAGCTTGCTTTTGAGGTGACTTTGTTACTAGGAGCAATTCCCAGGCTTCAGTAACACATAACCTTTGCTTTAATTCTCATAGATGTAAGAAGGTACCCTAAGGAAAGGTTCAGAGCATTTGTTCAAAGTGAAAATGAATGTGAAAATTAAGCATCGTCCAAGATGTGATCTGTTTCTCTCTCCACTTGGGACTGTCCAGTCCAGCGGCAGTTATAATATGACTGAGGCATGACTACTGTTCCTTTTCCCAAGACAAAATTAGCCAATTTCTGAATACCCTGTAAACAGACAGAGTCTGAGACGAGATCAGTTACTTAGTGACTGTCTCGTGGGAAAATACCCCCTGCTTCTCTTCACTTCTCCCTGCTCTGAAATAATTCAGTTTCTTCCCTGTATCAGCTAGTATGTGAAACAGACACTAGACCTATAGTCAGCATTCTTTTCAACATCTCACAATGGGATGGTAGATGCAACAGACACAAAAGTGTCAAATTTGCATAAATATTATAAGCATATTGTGTCTATTTTCTCATTTTCCTCACTCTAATTAATTGAAGTCAGACAGTACAAGCTTTACGGACGGACCTCTTGTCTGGTTCTCCATACCCTTTCTTTCTTCTTCCGTTCCTGACTCTGTTCCGGGGTAGTAAAACCCTTCCTCAAAGTTCAGCTTTAGTGCACAGAGAATGGACTAAGTGTTCTGTAGAGGGGAGTTAAACAAAGGAATAAGGATTAGCTCATAGTAATTTTCACAAATTTTATTAAAAATAGCTGCTTATTTCTACGTATTTGCCTCACTGATGAGAAGAAAAGAAATCTGGACCTCCTGATTCATGATTCCTTCTCTTGCATGGGCTCTCCTCCATGGTGGGCAATTCTCAACGTCTGAGTGGAGTCCATCAAAGGACTCGAAAGCGCATCTCGTGGCGGAAGCAAAGGAGCTAGAAGTCTGAGGCCCGAGAGATTTGCAGGCAAGGGCACATTGAGAAGACCTAGCAGTCTCTCCTTTTATTTCCCAAGCAAGTTCTGCTTTTTTCACACCTACTTACGCGCCCCTTGCGTCTGCCCGTCTGCGCTTCCTCATCCCATCTCCCTGAAGAAGTAAAAACCTGGGGATATGAGGAATGCGCACCACCCAGAGGACCGCGACACAGTGCCTCTAAACCACAGCGTCTGAGCAGCAGGCATTGGTCCCACCGACACCCCATTCGGTCTGCCTGAGGATCTTGGCTTAAAGAGCAGACACGCCGCCCACGCGCACCCCTTTGCCCTGTCGCGTCCTCTTCTTCCCAAGGAAAACAGCCGTGGTTCACTGGGACGCTTTTCAAGATCTCGCTAGCCCCAGAGCTCCGGGAAGACTCAGAGAGAAAGCTCGCGGGTACACTCGTCCGCATCCTTTTGTAGTCTGCCAGCCCTTTTCCCCTGGAGCCTGGCCCTCCGCGGGCCGCGCGCACCGCACGGAAGGGCGCATCTTCCCCGGGTGGCTCCGGAGGCGGAGACGCGCGGGGCGCGCTCGAGAGCGAGGAGCGAAAAGTTGTGCGCCCACTTGGTAGCGGGCGAGAACCGAGGAGCGAGCGCGCCAGAGCGCGGGTGGGGGGAGGAAGGGAGGGGGCGGGGAGGGGGCCCGCTTACACGAATTTCCAAGTGGTAGACCTGCCTCTGCGCTCTGCCCAATGAGATCCGTCAGGGGAGGCACCCGACTCACTTTTCCACATCACTTCACAGTTACATTTGGCAGGCAGGCGGGCTTGCACGCCGGAGCACTCAGCCCAGAATTAGTGGATCTATTTGGAATCTCCCTGCTTCCCCGAAGCTCATCTGCTGTCGCCGGTTCGTGCACGGACGGTAGCGTCCACCCAGCGAAGCTGCACTTTGGGCTGCGGACACTCAGAGCCCGGCGCGCCCGCCCCGCGTCTCCGCACCAAGCCCCGCAGCTCCGAGAGGCATGAACGCCATCCGGAGGCGCCTGCCTAGCGCGCGGGGACCGCTCGCTGTTCACCGCCCTCGGGAGCCGACCTCGAACCCCTCCAGCCATTAGTGAACCAAGAGGCTTGAAATTCGCCCGCGCGGAGCCCCGCAAGAGTGAGTGATCCTCCACCCAAACCCCTCGTTTTAATCCATGCCCCGAGGACCCAGAAGGGACCTTTTTTTTTTTTTTTTTAAAGAATCCCCCTGCCCCTTCCGGCACCCTGCGCGCCTCCTTCCATTCGAATGGTGCATGTGGGTTCGCTGCCCCAGTGTGGGGCTAAGCTGTATCTTCTTTCCTGCTATGCGCAGCTGATGGGATCATCTCAGGGTTTTACCTGACCATTTTTGCAACCTGCTCTGACAGCAGATCCCGGGGAGAAGCAAGCAGGCTGTGCCCTTCCAGCTTTCCTGCCGGGCTCCCTTTCTTGCGGTCGCCTGGCGATCTCGCCGCCTCGCGACACAGGCAGGCGCCGCTGCAGCCGCGCGCCTTCACTGCGGGGTCCGTGCGCTGAATGGGAAGCACCCGCCGCCGGCTGAGAGGCAAGTGCCGGCCGGAGCAGAAAGGAGGCGAAGGGGAGCGGGCTGGTGGTGGTGAGGGTGCCCTCTGGCTGGCTTGCTGCACCGCCCCAATCCCGAGGACACGGGGGGCGACCCCCGCAGTGGGGCAGCGGGCCACGACTCAGCTGCGAGAGCCCCAGCTCACGGCTTTCCCACAAGTGGCTCCTCCAGCCCCGGGAAGCGCGGCGCCGGTTGCAAACTTGCCGGGCTCCCCAGCGGCCCCGCGGCTCTGTGGACGCCGAGATGCGGCCTCGCAGCCCAAGACCCCCAAGCAGTGTCCTCTCTGAGCCCGCCAGACTGTGCTCACAGAGGCCCCCTGAGCTGAGCCGGGGACTCCCTCGGACTCTCTCCAGCGCCGCCAGAGCCCGGAGCCGCGCTTTCTGACAGCTCACTCCTCCCCATCCGCGAACCCTTGGGGGTGGGGGGGCGGGGGGCGGGCTGCGCCCCTCGCGGGACCCGAGGAAAAGCGGATTCTTGTCTGGATTCTGGCAGCGCGTAACAGGTTCATATGGGACTTGATCCCCGTTCTCTCAGGCTCCAGCCAAGCCTGGGAGCCAGTGAAAAGCTGCCGCCGCCAACGAGGATGCCAACAGGTATCCACAGTTTACAGTGCTTTTCCCTCTCCGCAAGACCAGAGCCTTCCCCATCCAATCTGGCAGAAACCTCAAAGTTTCATGATCCCGAGACCCTTCCCCGCAGGCCCAGAGCCGGCGGCACGTCCGGGACGAGCCGTTCATCTCCCCGAGCCGAGATGGCAGCAGTTTGCTTGGGCTGCTACATGTAAGAAATCAAACAACATTAGTTGTTTATTGTTGCAAACGCACATTAGTCAGTGATGGAAAACCACCCTGGCAGCTGCCCACTTCAGCTCCAGTTAAAGGATAGAGCTGATAATCAGGCAAGGGAGAAGGGGTCCTTTCAACTTTACCACCCTTTCCTGAAGATTCCGCAGAGTTTCCTCTCTAAGAGGCAAGATCCGACCATGCCCTTAGCGCGCCGGAGCTGCTCAGCCGATCAGCCGGCTGTTTTTTTTTTTTTTTTTACTGGCTTCACAGTATCTGTGGGCCGAGAATGGGAACTGGGACTCAGGAGAAGGTGCTCTGGCCCTGCCCTCTCGAATGGGTACCACCGCGAAACCCATCGGAGGCACGGGGTAGGGGGCGGGTGGGGCCCCCAGGAAGCACCGGCCCTCTTTACAGCACTCCTGACAGCCATCTCAGCGGTTAACAACCCTCCCTCGGTTGTCACCTCTGGCTTCATTATAGGAGCTTTTCAACTAGAAAACTATGTGCGGGAAGGAGATATTTATGTAAGATTCGAGAGTGGGATTTTCCATCCATTCAACCTGGTCGCTGTACCTCACTGCATGCAAAATGAGCCCTGTCGTTCATGGCAAACACAACTGAAATTTCTGCCTGGCTTTTGCTTTTCATCAGTCGTGTCTGGTTTTGCAGGGGTTTTATCGTGTGTGTGTGTGTGTGTGTGTGTGTGTGTGTGTGTGTGTGTGTGTGTGTAAGAGATTCTTTTAACCAAGAGGCCTTTAGAGGATGTTCTCTGAGGGTTCCTTTTTTTTAATCCCTCAAAGGGAGTTCTCCATAATCACCCTGTCCAGACATGTTTTTCCACTTCCCTGGGCTCTTTGGCTGAAAGAAATTCTAGGGCTCTCCCTCTTATTAAATAATAATACTACTAATAATATTCTGTAAATCTGCTTCAGCAGTTTGGAAGCCCCCCAATTGCATAGTCATTTCATGCTGGAGCAGTCGCAGGATTTTAAATCACCTTTGATATATATATATGTATATATTCCTCCCCCCCCCCCCTCCCCCCCCGGACTCTGAAGAGGGCTTGGAGTTGAGAAAATCTATTCTGAAAACAGAGAGGAGGCTCCGCAGCAGCCCTGGGGATTGTTTCATTCAGGGATGCTCTGTGGCAGTTTGTGCTTTTCATTCTGTTCCCCACGGCATCCACATGGGCACCCAGATATCCCATAGCCATCACAGACAAGCCCGATATTTCAGAGACACTGAATAATGTTCTCTGAGATGTGTCCTGCAATGCTGTCATGCAAACTTTTTAACTGTTGCCCCCTTCAACCTGGATCTTCTGTTTTCCAATTACTATTTAAAAATCAGTTCTTCTGCCTTATAACCTATAGTCTCTTAAAACTCTCAAGACTCCAGATGAAGGAATCTCTCCACCCAAGACACCTAACATATTTTGGCTGCGTTGTGGGTGTCCAAGATATATTTCTTGAGCTCCTGAAGGTGTTAAAAATTTAGCTGAAGAACAGTTTTATAGCAACCCTCGCTGGAGTAGCAGCTCCATTGGTACATGTATCAGCTGGATAAAGAAGGAAGTCTTAACCCTGAAAAAATAACTTTATGTGGGCATTATATGCTGCACTCTGGTCAAGACAATATTCATCTAAAGTTACCGCTTAATTTAGCACTGAACACAGTAGAAGTAGCCAATAGCAGTACGCTCAAAGTTAAAAAACAAACAAACAAACAAAAAACAGCAAAACAATCTGTGAAACATGCTCTGCAGGATGTAGGAGACCACTTGAGAAGGCATTTTGTAAAGGCTGTTATATAAACATAACTCATGATGCAACATTTCTTTGTAAACTGAACAGATTTAAGGTCTGATGCTTCTGGTTAGCGGGGAGCACCTGATTCTTGGAACAAAGCAAGAAAACTCCAAAGAATGAGGGTGTAATGATTCTATTCAGGAAACTGTACCTCAGGGCTTTCCTCTTGCAGATCCTTTCTGTTTATGGGTGAGGAAAAAGGATCAAGCACAGACAGAAAAGTTAGAATCCACACTTGATCGGCAACTGTTCAGAAGTAACTTTGTCATTAGAAGTAACTAATTCTCTAAAGACAGAATTAACACTCTTCATTATTTTTCTATTAAGGTAGTATACCTTACAATTTTATCAACATTCCAATCTGAGCAAAGTTGACATGCACAAAAGAAAGCTTGTCATGGATAAAAGGACATTCAGCTTGTATTGCCAACCATTCTTTCCTACTCCATCAGCAAAGTTTTGTGTCTGACAAATCAAGGAAGAAGCAAAACAGGCTAGCCTTTAAATTATAGATGCAAACTAAGGTCCCAAGACTTTTTCAAAACTATTCTGCTCAATGGTGCTGTCCATACTAGTTCCCGTAATTCTGTATTTTTTACAACATTATTCAGAGAAGCAAGGTGTGGGGGAAATGCAGTTTTTCTGTTTTCAACACTGTTGGCATGCACAGGTGAAATGGACTAACTTTGCTTTTTAGTTTGGGAAAGGCTTCTGCCTTTGGTGTATTGTATACCTCCTACAGAGCATAGAATTAAACCAAGGCTGATCCCTTTGCTCTGTATTAGGTGTTACTTACACACACACACACACACACACACAGAGCTTACTTACAGAAAACCTGAAAATGTCCCTAGATAACGAACTCATTTATTGGTTCAAATAGGAGATTCTTATCCTATTCCCTTTGCCCTTTCATCTGCTTTCAATGATTTGACTTGCCCCCTTAGCTTCTTGGATTCATATATTGACTAGTCTTTTAAAGCAAACACATCTGTCTGTGGTGTGGGAAGAATTTTTTTTTAACAGAATCTCATAAATGTATACTGTGGAACAGAATAACATTTTGATGGTCTGAGGCCATCCACTGATGTCGTGGGGCTTAATTAACCAAAGAGCCATTAGTCTGCTCTGATCTGAATCCCATGCAAAGTTGCTGATGATGTGATGTGTACAATGTATCTCAACTGCCCTGTTGGTTCCTGCCTCTGGAACCTGCCTTCAGATGTAACCAGGAGAAGAAAATTAGTTGAACCTGGCAACTTCAAAAGGTCAGAAAAGAAATAAGTTCAATGGATGCCATTTAGCTGCTTCTCCCATACATTGCTGTGAACGAAATCTCCATCACCTCTTCATGGCAGAGCATCGGGGCCAAAGCTGCTTCCTTTTTCTCTCATGTCCCAAGCTTTTATTGCCTGAGTTTTAAATGTCATGTGCTATTCCCTATCACAAATATCATCCACCTTCTTGACTTTAGAAGTCTTGTTTTTTGTAAAGTTCTATTAGGAGGAGGAAATGCATAGAAGTGATTTTTCTGTATCTCTTTGGACACCATCATAAAAGAATAACACTTGTATTTGGAACCTTCAAACAGTTTCCTTCCCTACCCTGCTTGTCCAAGACAGCTACAAATGCTAGGATGATGGTTGGTTGAGGGTGCAGCATGGAATTAGTGCTCAGTCAACATTGATTTAATGCATTAACAATTAACAACACTGTGCCTTTTTTTTTCTTTTCTAGAATATTTTCAGTAAAGGGGAGGGAGGGATACAAGTATATCTAAAGTCCAATATTGTGACAATCTACCTCAGTTTTCTCTACAGAAATTTCATAAATTGTCCCAAGTTTTTTCTTAGACACAGCTTTTCCCTTTTTTAGGAAGTCATTTTTGTTCATGTTCCACAAAGCATTTATTCCTCCCTCAAAATCACTTTTTAAATGATATGGACTTATGAAAATTCAGAACACTTCTAAGGCTAGACTTGCATCAATAATGTTTTTAAACTCTGTGATGGGAAGTTATATTTTATTGAGAAAAATGCTCTAATTATGGAAGTCTTGCATGTGTAACTCGGTATCTGTACCTTTCCCTTGCAGAGAATTTATTAAAAAAAAAAAACAACAACGAGGAAACTACTTCTTCTTTCCTTCTTTTGCTCCCTCCCTCTCTTCTTTAATTCTTTATTATATATTATATTTGAACAGTTCGCCTCAACCTCATGTGAATTGCAATTCCCAGTCTGTTAGAAGACTCATCTATATTGATTTTAATCAGCAGGATACCTGGCCCTCACAAATACGCAGAGGAAAAAAAAGTTCCATCATAAAGTCCTCATGGATGTATTTACTGATATTTTAAGCAAATGGAATGCATTTCAAAGAAATATTAAATGGAATCTTCTTAATTCTTCTATATCATTAAGTGAAAATGTTATTATACTATATTCATATTCTGTTAGCAGTAGGGACCATGTTTTCCATGCATTGTTTCTTTCTAAATGAATTCATGCATAAAATATGATTAGTTGATTCCTGATGTAACACAAAATAACATAAGTAGATGGGGAATAATATGAATATCATTAAGGAATGCTTTTCTTTCTTATCTATGGAGCCTTATCTCCAAAATATAATGTAAAAATTGCAAGAGCACATTTCTTTCTTTATTAGCCCATTGCTGTTTCAACTTGACAAATGGAATTTAACTTTTCTGTGTCCCAAGTATTGTCATCTTTAAAATGGGGATGCTCAGAAATATGAAAAAAAATAATTCAAATCTATTTTTATTGGAGAAGTGAAACAGGCTTGTCTTTGAATTTCACTAAAATATAGCAACTGAAGGAGGTACACTTATTTTAGAATCTGTATAAGCAATTTAATTTTCAGAGATTATACATTCAAAGTGATATCTAAATATTATTTTTGTCAAATGATTGCTTGCTATCTGTCTACCTACCCATCATCTATGTCCATGTGGACTTCATGGTAAGAGTGCTTGTGGGTGGTTTTTAAGCTTTAATGTCTTTGAAACATGAAAGAATGGAAGTCAGGTGCACTTGTGAGGCTGGTTACTACACAGTATAATCTAATTGGCAGAATCTTGACTTATTGGGCTGGGATACTTGGCTGCATTCCAGTTTCAGTATTATAGACTCTGTGACCCTGATTATGTGTTATATCTGATTCTAACCATTTCCACATTTCTTTTTTTTTTAATTTACTTTTCATTTGGAGGAAAATTGCTTTACAGTGTTGCATTGGTTTCTGTCATACAACAACGCTCTTCCCACATTCTTTAAGCCGGAAGGGAGAGCTTCTAAGTTTTAAACATTATCAGTAGTACTAAACTTTCTTGAAACACATCAAGAATTTGCTCAATATTTTTTGGAAGAAGACACTACCTTAATGCAACCTCTAGTTAGGATTATCTTTTCAACTCCTGTCTGAGAAGTGTTTAGATGTCACCATGTCTTCATCTTTGAATTAATAGGGACTTCCCACTTGAACCATTCTCATGAGAATATACTAGATGACTATGACATACAATGGAATTTTTCTTGTAGGAGAGAAGAGTTTTTCAGTGAGTAGTTACAATTTGAAAGTGAGTAGCTCTGATATGGATGTGTAATTGTACTTTGTCCTTTGCACTATAACCTTTGCCCTTTTAGGGTTAATGGTGATGGGCAATGCCATGTCTTCTTTGGAAAAGAGAGACATGGATGACCCCAGGGTGGGGGAAAGTTAAAAATACCACCCTTTAGTCCTACTATATAACACAGGAATATATACTCAATATCCTATGATAAGCCATAATGGAAAAGAATATGAAAAAGAATATATATGTATAACTGAATCACTTTACTGTACAGCAGAAATTAACACAATGTTATAAATCAACTGTACTTAAATAATTAAAAAAAATACCACCCTTTAGAGGCCTCATGAAACTATTTGAAGACATTAAATGTAAGTTAACTGTGGATAAGAAAAGCTATTTGTGAAATGCTGTTTTACTTATAGCCCACTTGGTTCATGCCATTAAAAAAAAAAAAAAAAGCTGGAAAAAGTTATTTTATTAGCTGTTTACACAGAGCACCAGAATTTTCCCCACTGATGTATCTAGCAAGAAATTGACATCAAATAGTTTTTAAAAAATTAGTCAAGGTTCTTTGTGAAGCAGGTGAAACATTCAATAAATTGTAACTATCATTGTTACATTGACAAAGAGTTTTTACAAAGCTTATCTCATTTAATTTTTTTCACCATCCTTCAAGTCAGTTCCCTCATCTGCCACTATTGAGATAAATTTGCCCTGGTCACTTATCTTAGGAATGATAGGACTGATTCAAAGAGCTTCTGACTCCAGAGTCAATGTTCTCAGCCTCTGTGCCCCTACAGTTCAGCTGTATTAACAAGATTGTTAAGGGTAAGATTGATTTCCTAGTGGTTACTCTGATTTAAAGCCATGTTGGTTTGCAACCTTGGAATTTGTGGAGGGGGTTGGGGGGTGAAATTCAAAGCCGACCCTTATACTTGGAACTCCAGGAGAGACAGAAGAAAAGAGGCAAGCCCCTCCAGATTGGTAGGTGGCAGTTTTAATAAACAAGGGAATGGACCTTACATATGAGGCTGGACTTGGGCAACCACAAGATCTCTGCATCTGCTTGCTGGAATCTTAAGGTTCATTTACATGGAGATGTTCGTGGGGTCCAGTGTCATGTACCATCCAGATGATCTCAATAACACATAACTCTCTCAAGGCTACATCTTTGAAGTGGCTGCTAGTGCAGACACAGTGGGGGGACATGCATTCCAAGGACAGGGAAGGGGAAGGAGCCTGTGATTGCTGGGGTCCAGCGCATGGATGAACCTGGGATCACAGCTCTTGCATGACCTCCCCCAGTGGAGGGCCAGCACAAATTGTTTTCCCTCATTAGGTCTTTGACTGTTTAACTTTGAGCAAGTGATTTAAAGACAGCAAAGGATGTGGCTTCTAAATGGAGAAGGAAGGATTTAGATTACACTAAAAAATGACTTCCTGGCATGACTGTTATAGGCAAGGAAAGTGCGGGGCTTAGATTCATCGTTCTGAGGTGGTTTCAAGACAGTTCTGCCTGAAGAAGATCTGACAGGGTAGATTCAGCTTCAGTATCTTAACTAACCTTATAATTCTAAGAAAGTTCATTAAATAAATTTCTGAGCCTGTAAACACTAGAAAAACAAACTTGACCCTCCTGTCTTTGTTACCCCAGTACTGAGATGTCTATAGCCGGAAAGCTTCTGTGTGAAGGACAGAGTTCTGACTCCATCTTGGGAAAGGATGAGGAGGTATCTGTCTTTGCCATGGTAACCAGTAATTATCAAACTTAAAGAAAACTAAAGCTTCCGGTAGAAAAAAACAATAGTGTGTCAATAATAGCAAAAAGTAGAGCAGATTTGACAGCTATTATTCTGGGTGGAAAACAAGCAAATAATGTGCTTTTGGATAAAGAGACAGTTGGATAAATGTATGATTTGATGCCAAAGAAAGATGTTCAGAAGTGTTGTGGTTGAACGGAGAGATAATCCTCTGTGTGTGTGTGTGTGTAAATGAAAAAAAAAATTAAATTCTGTTCTGCAGAGGGAATTTGGTCAGGGCATTCTGAAGGCTTTAGGAAAGGTGATTCTCCTGCATTATTTATATTTGGACACACATAAGTATTGTTTGTCTCTAGTTCTCCAGGGCCTGGCATGAATTGCACTGGGCCACAGGCTGAATCGCGTACCCTGTGTTGCTGAAATATCACTTTGAATTCAATGTGCATTTACCTGTTTTGAAGCAGCCTGCTAATGTCTCTAAATTCAAGGTCAGAAACATTTTTAATAGAAACTCTCTGGTCTTGTGTGTCATTTTTGCTTCCATGAAATATTGTGGCCACTAAGCCCAGTGGATAATAAAAGCATAATTTCCTGTCAACCACAATAATCTGCAGAATTGAATTCTGAAGTGTCGGTAAAAGCCCGTTTTTATTTTAGGCTTCAGAGTGTGGCCCGTCGTTGGGATCTGCAATCTATGTTGTTTACCAAGTCAATGGTGCAATAATATTTTTGCATAATGACTTATCTGAAAAATTTTTTTTAACCTAAAAAAAAAAAAAAAGTTCAAGTCAGTGGGGTCAGACTAGGCTGTAATTAAAGCTATCTCCAAAATGTAAGTGTGAATGAAAAGCAGGATTGTAAGTATCTTACCTAAGACAAAACATCTTCTTATGGGGGACTTCTAGAGTTACTTCTTTGTAAGAATTCCTGAGGGACTGTAAAAATCTCTTCATCTCACTCTTGGGGTGTAAATCAATGCAGCAGCATTATAATAAAGTGAATTGCTTGGCCAGACATACATACTGTGGTTAGAAAATCTAAAAATACATTGATTTTTTTTAACCCAAGCTTTACAACCTCACTCAATTTCTTCTTCCTTGCGTAGAGTTAAGCAGTTTGTGTATGCAGCTACTATTACAATGTTTATTAATTCTGATAACAGTGACATGACATTTGATTGCATCTCGAGAATTCCTATAAAACTGTTCTCTGATCATCTAAGAGGACAACATTAGCTCTGCCTGTGGCAGAGCCCCGCATATGAATAGTACAGTTCTGATTATCACAGGAGAATCCTATTTCTCTCCTAGTAATAGACTTCGCTGAAATGAAGGTCAAGTCTCAACACCCCCTGATAGCATGCATGGAAACACACTGCTTATTGGAGCAGTTCTTCCAGTGTCCCATATGGAGTGGTTAAGTATAAAAGTTATGACATCATACAAAATCTCATTTATTCATACATTCCATTGCTGGTTTTCCCAAAGTCTGATATATGTCTATTCCCAGGTAGTAAGTAGTTTATGGGCATGCCATTTAATGACAATGAGGAGGAAGTAACTTTCTTACCACACCATTGAATCTTTCAAGTCTTCATAAGAAGGAGGTCTGAGTTAGGTGGTTTTATTCCTGTGAACTCTAGGCTTCTCCAGCTTCAGCATCTGCTTCACGGGAGAGGTTATTACAAATGCAGAGTTGCAAGCCCCACTCTAGACTTACTGGATCAGAATCTGCATTTTAGAAAGATTTCCAGGATTTGTATGCATATTAAAGTTTGAGAAGCATCACCTAAGGGTATGCTGGAGGAAGCTCTTACTTGGCTAAACCAGAACTGTTTCTGGTTTAGAAACTTTCACCAATTGCCAAACCTGCTTAGTGATCACATTGAAAACTTGAAATTGATCACAATGGAAGTATTAATATTATAGAAATAAAAAAATCAAGGATTTTTTTTTCTTTCAGATAGCCACTTGCTGAATATTAACTACACATCTTTGCCTCTAACTGTTGCTTATCTTCCTTTTCAACAAAGAGGGACACAACCTCAGGCTTTGACAGTATTTAGTTAAATGAAAATGAAACATTATTTAAAATACTAATCTCACTGTGCTTCCGGTTGCTGTCTCCCATACTCTCACCAGGTGGCTCAGTGGTAAAGAACCTGCCTGCCGGTGCAAGACACTCAGGAGATGCAGGTTCGATCCCTGGGTTGGGACAATTCCTTGGAGGAGGAAATGACAACCCACTCCAGTATTCTCCCCTGGAAAATCCTATGGACAGAGGAGGCCAGTGGGCTACAGTCCATAAGGTCACAAGAGCTGGACATGACTGAGCATACCATCATCGTGGAATGGCACTTATTTTTATGCCTTAGAGCTTTCAAAATTGAACATGCTCTTCTCTTCACAATTTGGCAGAGAAGAGGATGTCAATTTGACATGTAGTCTAGAGACCATAATTAAAATGACTTGGTGGGTAGCAAGAAGATACTATGGCCATGGATTAGATAATACGACAACAAATGATTTGAAAACTACCCTAGGTACTAATTCATTCACAAATCCTCTATTAGTGAACGGTTTTGTTCTTATTCATTGATTGACTTAAATGACCCTTTATACTTACCGTCCCCTCTTTGGATTATTCCTTTTCTATGTTTAGATGATGCTTCCTCCAGGAAGCCGCCTTTAAGGCAGTGAAGATGAGTGGCATACCCATCACTCTGTACTACCCTAAACTTTCTCAGACTTAATAGGATATTCTAAGTATTCATTTCTTAGTCTTTACCTTGGCTCTTGGCTTCCTGAAGATAAGAACTCTGATATGTTTGCTTCCCTTGCCTTCATGCCTGACCCACAGTATAAGCTCATCAAATATTTAGATAACAAGAGAAGGGATGTGGTAAGAAAGAATCCTAATGTTAGAGTACCTAGGTTTAAGCAGCTGTTTTCTCTTTACTGGAGGTGTTCTTTGGGCAAGTCATATCATTACTGTGCACCTCAGTTTTGAATAAAACTTACTGTGGCTTGTAAGTACTGTGCCTTATAACAAAATTTACAAGGCAAAGCAAGTTTTCTCTATAAGATCTTGTGTTAACAGATACTATTTGGGGCTATGCATGTGTTCTTTATTGATTAATCCCTTTATTCTAACTAGTGAAGCTCTGCCATTATATAAAACAGTTTCAGGGCCTGTTATTACTTTTTACCTGATTCTGATGAGTTCAGGGAGGGCAGCACTTGTGTCCCATCCCATCCCAAGTGACTTGGGGCAATCCATCTGCTTGGTGGCTTCCATCAAGGAAGTGTCTATTAGGACTTTAAATTGGGATTACACTGCTTTAATCCCAGAATCATTAACAACAGAGCAGATGCCAGAGAATACCTGCAGAGTATTTGGCACAATTTAAAAATAACTGTGCATTCTTAATCACTTTACCAAAATTACCGCTTTGAATCCTCAAAATAAACCAGCGAGGTAGACTAGCATTCTAGTTTTTTAATGTTTTTATTTTTAATTGATTCCCCAGTTATGCAACTGGTAAAGGTGACTCTCTGGCTGGAATTCAAACCCCAGGCTGGCTGGAGCTAGAGGAAACTCAGAACCATCTCATGGTTCTGCCTCTGTAGCGCTCAGGCCATCAGAGGATGGTCTACATGGCTCTTGAGCATTCAGGTATCGCTCAGTGTGAAGCAGGGTATGTTTGGAGAGAAGAAGTCTTTTTGCCCCTGAGAAGTGTTTAGGCTGAGCCTCCATGAGTAAAATGAGTGTTCCCTCCCATCCAATATGGCCCAGCTCTTCTCTCGGCAGCATCACCCTCATCCACCCACATCTCACCTTAGGGAGGGTTCTTGACTGCCTTTGTAACTCTCATACCTTTACCTTTCCTGCAGAGGTCACACAGTTTATTAACTCTGTGCTCCTTTGACTTTTTTTTTAACGGAAGCTCTTCAAGGGCAGGGATGGTGTCGGGACCACCTCCGCAGTCTGGCTCAGGAGAACAAGCCTCGCAGTTCAGTGAGTGCTTCCTAGGTTCTGGGTGCTTCATATGGCTCTTGTTTCTGAATCACCCTACTGCCTGAAAAGTAGGAATTCTTCTTACTGCTATTTTGCAGAAGAGAGAACAGAAGCTGAGAGACCTTAAGTAGTTCTTCCCATTATTACAGAGACAGCAAGTTGGGTGAGCTGGGATTCAAGCCCAGGATTTTCTACCTGTAAAACAGACATTCTGGCAAGTAACACACTAATCTTGCATCCCTGTTCCTGCCCCGTGTTTAGGAGATTGCATGGCACGCGATGGGTGTGCTGTACATGCTAAGTATTGTAAGTTTAAACGCTATTTAAGTGGATTGACCGTTCAGAAAACTGTTGATATTGAAGGGATTTTTTTTTTATCAAGATCTTTCAACTTGTGTTTTAAATTTGAAGCCTGCAAAGGTCTGTTTGCATTCTCAGATGGGATGAGAGAAGGTCTTCATGAAAATCTGCTAGACAGGAAGGCGGATCTCCCTGCTGGTGCTGCAGTTTTAGGGAAAGTTGGGGGCCTTGTTCTGGACTCTCTTTGCTCTGAGTTGATTTCCTGTTGAAAGCTTTTCTTTCTTTCAGTTTCCATTGCAACTGCAGTTTGCAGGGATTCTCCTGTGCCCTTATCAGGGTGGAGCCTCTTTTGAGGTACAAAGAGAGTCCTAGTGATGGAGCTGAGCCCAGGCGAAAAGTGACAAGCTGGGAGATTCTATTCACCATCTTGTTAGACAGGATCCTGCCTGTCTTTTCAGCAGGACCTGCATCTGCCCCTTATATCTGGCTTTGCTAAGACCACTCACTAGCTAAGCCAATGTTAAGGACCTTCTTGCTTTCCCATTCTGAGCCAGAATGGAACCAGGGACACACAGGGGAAAGTTTCCCTTCCCCATTATGAATTCCCTGAGCCAAACTATTCCCCATGGTGTTCTGAGGAATTATTTTCCCATTTAATCTAATTCAACTAGACTTCTCTCTGGAATGTGTGGGGAACATTATTTCTTTAAAAATAATTTTTTTGAGAGGGAAGAAACACGTTTTGCCACACCGAAGGTAAGCAAAAAAATGTATTTGACACCTCGGGTAATGGGGATTTTTTTTGCGCATCCCTTTCTGAAATCTCCTCAATTGAAAATTGTATTTTTACCATATTTCATTCCCAAAGGAGCTTTTCATAATTTAAATCTCCTGTTCAACTGTACATTTGGAATGGGAGCCTTGACACTGTCCTGATTATAACATACATGCTGGACGTTACAGAATTTCTCTCTGGGAGCATTCTAATTTTATTCACTCATTATTAGCATCCTGGCAGAGAATTGTATTCTGCAGCCTGAGCTGGACAATCCCTTCTGATGGGCTGTGGCAGCTAAGACGGTAACATTTGGGGCTATTTCCCTTCCTGTTCTCAATTGTAGCTTTTTTTTTTTTTTTAAATTAACCACTGAAGCTAGTTTCTTCACATAGTGCAGCCCAAAGGGAACTAGAACTTCTCTTTAAACTGGAGGGTGGGGAAGGAGACAGAGAAGAGAAGGAAGAAAAAGAGGAAGAAATGAAGGAAGGAAGAAAGACTTGCAATCTCTGAAGAAGGCAGGAGGGCTACATTGGCAACACCCACACTTGCGTTATAACCAAAGACTGTGAGAAAAGAGTGAAAGTGATGGAGAGAGAAAAGGGAGGGAGGCATGAAAGAAAAAGGGAGGGAGAAAGTAGTAAGAAAAACAAGGAGGGAGAAGCAAATTTCAGGGACTTGAAGCAGTTTTTGACACACAGCAGATAGCAGAGATTAAGTTGTGTTGTTGTGCTCAGTTGCTAAGGCCTGTCCATCACAGGCTTACACGCATGTGTGGTCTGTTGTGTCTTTGCTACCCCATGGACTGTAGCTGCCAGGCTCCTCTGTGCATGGTGTTTACCAGGTAAGGATACTGGAGTGGGTGGCCATTTCCTCCCCCCAGGGGGTTTCCCAGCCACCATCCCCCACACCCCGCCAGAGATCTCACCCATGTCTCTTGTGTCTCCTGCATTGGCAGGCAGATTCTTCACCACTGTACCACCTGGGAAGCCAGCAAGAATTAATACGAATATCTGAAAGCTTACAGTATAAAAAGACCTGTGAGCCTACTTATTCTCAATCTATTTGGATCCACTTTCTTAATTCAAGGCTGTGGGAAATGTTCATTCACGTGCTTTTGAAAAGCAGTGATTTTGTTTTAAAACCTGTTGGCGGTGGATCACTATTTTTCTCCCTCCTTGTTTTTGCAGGAAATTTCAATGAGGACAGCCCTTGGATCGTGGTCTTAGAAAAACTGCGTAGATGATGTCTGTTTCCTGTGCTGTAAACAGGTGGCAGGGCTGTAAGTAAATGCTCGGCACCACATGATGAATTGGATGGCTGCAGACCGGAGGCAAAAAAAGTAATTGTCTCATTTTCGTGGTGATTTGCTTAACTGGTGGGACCATGCCAGAACGGCTAGCGGAAATGCTCTTGGATCTCTGGACTCCATTAATAATATTATGGATTACTCTTCCCCCTTGTATTTACTCGGCTCCGATGAATCAGTCTCCGGTTCTTATGAGTGGATCCCCATTGGAACTACACAGGCTGAGTGAAGAACAGCGGATTTTGAATCGTTCCAAGAGAGGCTGGGTTTGGAATCAAATGTTTGTCTTGGAAGAGTTTTCTGGACCTGAACCGATCCTTGTTGGCCGGGTAAGCTTCGTTTTTAAGATCCCAGTTTTGGGGTCCGTTACTGGTCTCTAGATCTTTAACATTAGGCTTGTCACAGTTGTTGCTGCACTTAGCTGTAAGTACTTTTGGCCAGATGGTTAGTTCATTTACCTCTTGGTTTCTTTAGGAATATGAATAATCCCGCAGTAACAGATTTAAATGCAGACAAACAGCTTTTCTCCGGAAAGCTCATCCTCCCCACCTCTCCCACCCTCCCCATCTATTATATCATAGCTATAATAACACTTGTGTAATGCATACACAAATAAGCATTCTCATCCTCACTTCACATAAAAAGTCTGTATGCCAAACCTCTTCTGTAGCTTACAGGACTTGGAAGATGTATGCATTTTTGCTCAGTTTGAATTGCTACCACCTGGATTCCTAAGATGTTATTTTGTCCCATTTTATTCTGAGGCCATGTATCTCCAATTGCAGGTAGATTTTTCTCCTTTTTTTGTTGTTATTCATTTGTTGTTTCAGTTATTAACCTAGGATGGAGAAAGGTAGATTCTTGGAGTGGGTGCTTAGCCATGCCTTGCACTTATGGTCATTCAGTGGCTTTGCAATAGGATACTGATTTATTCATTGTCAGGTGGAATCAAATGGATAGAATCAAAGTTTTGGTTGGTGATGTGTGTGTGTTTGTGCATGTGTATGTGCACGTATGTGTTAGACTGGGTTTACATTTGTTTTGCTGTTGGCAAGTTAGACAGGTGTTCCTTGTTCTGATGATAGGCACTCCCTGATTTGCACAGTCTCACTGTGGGTTGTTGAAGACTATACATGTTTTTTCCTCAGAATTATTCATAAACTTCTGTTAATTTGGGCACATACCATCATCGTAAGTAGAATTCCAATTATGAGCCTGCCAAGTACTGATTTTCCTGATAAGTCAGATTCAGAAGTGAATCATGCCAATACTATGTGTTTCCCAAATGCAGTGATTTAAAAAAAAAATTAAATATTGAGCTTCAAGACTTGGCGTCTCACTGGAAACTCCTGACCCCACTTGTGCTTCCACCTCATTGTCTTGCAAAGCAGACTGAGCCTCCCCAAGGAGTATGCTTTTTCATTTCACGTAGTTTCACTTGGGCAAGGGAAATCTGGAGGAGGTGGTGTCAGGAATCATTTGGAGAACATGTAATATTGAGTCAAACACATTTTTAGGTGTATAGGGGCCTGTTGATGAACAAACCAATGACTCCTGCCTTCAAGGAATTCGCATTCTGGTCAATATTGTTTTGTATTGAGCGCTATTATAAAAGCACTGTGTGGGCACAGTCCCGATTGATTCTAACAGTAGCTCCCTCCCCACCATGTATACATATAGGTGTTTGTGTGTGCATATATACACATATACAAACAATATATGGATAAAACACATCTCCGCTCCTTTCTTTGTCAAAATACAAAAACGATTTTTTTGTATGCCTGCTGCACACTCAGGTGGCAGAACCGACTGGAGGCTATTTATAGTCGTAATGCATCCCATTACTGTGACTTCATATATTTCCCTGAAGAAATGTTAATGTGTTTGATTAGAGGCTACTGCCCCAGACTCTGCGGAAGGTTTTCTTATTATACAGTTTATCTACCTTAAAACGTTTCTAAATGTGAAAAGTTCTCATTTGCAAAACATCTGGCCCAGTGGGTTTTGCACAGGGGCTTCTTGACCACATTATCTCTCTCTCTCGTTTTTTTTTTTTGGTGAGTGCAGAAATTGAGACTTGGATTAATAAAGCAAACCAAGATCGTAGCACTAGTAAATGATCTGAATCTGAGTCAAGTTGGGGATTCCCAAGGCCGTAACTTTATCCACTGCATCCGATTACATTTTAGTGACTAGTTACCATGTATTTAAACCATAATTTGCACTTAAGAATTATTGAGTATAGAATGCAGAGTTCTTAAATTCTTACTTTCTGGGTATTCAGACTTCTTATCCAGCCCTCTGACAAGGCATTTTCATGCCGTAGGAAATTCTGGATATACAATACATGCACACATACATAATTGATGGATATTTTCTGCCTGTTTTCTGTTAGTTAACTCTATGGAGATCTATCACACCGTTGATGTCTTGTGTAATATAAACAAACTTGCTATCCCCAGAACAACTTTACATTTTTACCTGAATATAAAAAGTAATTAAATTGGGATTTGTTTTGGAGTCAGGATCTAATGACTAATTTTACCTCCCTTGTTTAAATGTAGCAATAGAGAGAAAGGCAAACAATGCACTGTTTACTATCCTTTTGTGACATAATAGTACATGAGAGGAGAAGGAAATGGCAACCCACTCCAGTGTTCTTGCCTGGAGAATCCCGTGGACAGAGGAACCTGGTGGGCTGCTGATCATAGGGTCGCACAGAGTCGGACACGACTGAGATGACTTAGCATGTATGCATGCACTGGAGAAGGAAATGGCAACCACTCCAGTGTTCTTGCCTGGAGAATCCCAGGGACAGAGGAGCCTGGTGGGCTGACGTCTATGGGGTCTCACAGAGTTGGACACGACTGAAGCGACTTAGCAGAAGCAGCAGCAGCAGTACTTGAGAAATTCATGCTTCTTTCAAGGACAGAAATGTTGCTAGTAAACCGTAGGTTTTTTTTTTTTTTTTTTGGCGGTGTTGCACAGCATGTGGGATCTTAGTTCCCTGACCAGGGATCAAAACTGCACCCTCTGCATCGGAGGCACAAAATCTTAGCCATTGGACTGCCAGGGAAGTCCTGAACCCTGGGATTTTGAAATGGCCAAGATGATTCTGATCCTTGATGAACTCCTCTTGCTCTAGTCCTGGACATGGCCAGTTCCTAAATGACTGAGTTAATCCTCTTTTCTGAAGAACTTTTCCTGCAAACATTTCCAGTCATGTATATTTCCCCTTAAAAAAAATTGCTCCTGAGTTATTATGGCTTAGCCTTTGAGGGACTTAGGTTGTAGCAGAGCCTAAAAATGCATTTCAGGTGACTGCTGCAGGTGATGAGGCAGGCTGAGTGTGGGGATGATCCATATCGGGGTGCCCACCGGTGCTTTATACCGTTTTATCTCTGTGAACGCTCTTCCACGTCTGACTCTGAACCGCTTCATCGCTGAGCTTCTCCCCAGGAACTGGCTGAGAAACAGTAGTTACTCAGGAGCATACCTGCTCTTTAAAAGGCCCTCCTGCAAGTCACCAAAGTGGGAGCCTCGGGCTCGGCAGACTGAGTTCAAGCTCAAGGGCAGAGTCAGTTTTGGAGTGATTGGCTCTTCAGAGTTTCACATACACCCTCGCATCCTTCATTTCTGTTTTCACTCTATTGGTAGGCAGCTGGATGCAGAGAAAAAACTAACTCTTAGAGCTGGACTCTGCGGAGGCTTGAGTATTGGCTTTGCCACTTTCTGGATATTTACCCTAGGAAAGTAACCAAGCTCCTCAAGGGTTAGCCAGATAAGGTAAACACAAGTAGATAAGAACGACTAAAATAAGGCATGCATAGTGCCTGCACATATTGTAGTCATGATTGTATTCTTAAGTGTGTTTGCGTGTGTGTGGGTAGTTGGAGTGATGGACAAAGAAAGCACAACTACATCACTAGGTGAGCTAGGACTCTGGGAGCCTAATGACGGGCCCTTTCAATGAGCCCAGGTTGCTTAGGATGAAGGTGATGGTTGCTATTTCCATGTGTCTTGAAGGGTAACTGTCTTTTAGCTTAGTGGTGTGGGCTGGAGTAGCAAGTTAGCAGCCTCTGCCGGGTGGAAAGATTTATGCAACGTCATGGGAATAGGGTGGGATAACTGAGGGTCCCCTCAATCAGAAGCAGCCTAAGCCTATATATGTCCCACTGAATTAAAAAGAAATTGAATTTTGTATTCTTACAGAGCCTTCTCTGCCCCATTCTGTCTAAAATAAAACTGTCCCATTTCTGATATTTCAAACCCTTTGATATGCTTTATTTTTATTCCTTCCTGAAGACCACTATCTCACGTCTCCAAACCTTATCTTGTTTCTGATATGTCACCCACTAGAATGTAAGTTCTACAAAGAAAAGGATTTTGTCTTCTTTGTTCTTTACTGAATATCCCCAGAACCTGGAACTCTGTCTGTGTATGGGGGATAGCTCGTAAATATTTTGCATGAATAAGTGAATGAATAATTCATCTAAAAATGGAGGAATTTATAAAATAAGATAAATCAGCTTTAATATCAATAGTATTTTTCTTTCATGTTCTCCACTTTTGTTGGGATTTTAGGGACTTGCTAGGTAATTTAAACATTGTTTCTAGGCATTGATTTTAAAAGTCTTTCTCTGAAATAGCAATAGTAATAAGAATCTCTGGTGGCTTCGTAGTAAAGAATTCACCTGTGTTGCAGGAGACATGAGTTTGATCCCTGGGTGGAGAAGATCCCCTGGAGTAGGAAATGGCAGCCCGCTCCAGTATTCTTGCCTGGAATATCCCATGGACATAGGAGCCTGGCAGGCTGCACTCCAGTGGTGTTGCAAAGGGTTGGAAATAATTTAGCAACTAAGTAACAACAACAAATTTGTTAAAACAAGTCATTTCATAAAGACTGCAGACTCTTCTCTCTGGAGGTTGTCCCCTATAGCATGAAGCAGTGCAGCCTGGAAATTCCATTATCTTCCAATTCATCTAGAAACTTATGTCACAAACTAGACCAAAAATCTTTCTGACTATCTGAAAAAACAAATAACAGCCAAACAGACTCCACTCCTGCCTCCAGCTCTCTGTGGAGTAAGGTAGTTCAGAGCCTGGTGGTATACACATAAATACTTTGATTTCTATACTGCCCAGAACCTCCTGTGTTGATTTTCTCTGCCAGTTCTGGAAGAGAATAATGTGGTACACCCTTCACCCTATATTCTCATTTTTTCTGGTCTTAGAAAAGAAAGATGGAAAACCCATGGTGGTTTTTCATGTCTTATAGCTGAGATAAAAATATCGTCCTTGGGATGAAATGTGCATGGATTCTTTAAGCTGGGCTGCTTGATGTCATCCTGAAAGCTCTTGCCTGAGAGTCAGGAGGGTGATTGATCAGATCATTCTGCAAATATTTATTGAGCAGCTACTATCTCCTAAGTGTTTTTATCTATGGATTCTTAGCTCTGAGCAAACATAGATCCATGCCCTCTATCAGAATGGGCTACTAGGGGGAGACAGATGTTAAGAAAACAATCACAAAAACATATGTCAGGTTAAAACTGAGGTCAGTACTCTGGTGTGGAAGCCCATACAGAGGAAGCTATTTTGTTTGGTGGGATGATGGAAGCTTCCCTAAAGGTTGCCATAACCAGGGGAACCAGGGTGCAGAGCTGAAAAAGACAACATTGACACAGAAGACATAGTATATGCACAAGGCCATTTAAGGAGCTGAGACTGGGTCTGGGTAACTGGGAGACAGAGAGCTTGCGTTGAAATCTTTGGAATTAGGTAGAAAGATGAGCAAGAATCTCTTGGAGATCTGGCTTCTGTCTTTTTCCCCATCTGCTCTAAAGGAGCTGGTAGAGAAAGCCATGCAACACTTCTCAGGTTCAATTTCCTCACTTGTAATTTGTATAGTGGATTATGGAATTATATTTAAGTTACAAATCCCCATGGAACAGGAAAAGAAAACAATATAAAAAATGTGTGCAACATCTATCGATTTTTGGCCCAAGTTCCTTGAGCTCTTGTTCTGTGGTTCTGTGATCCACTGTTCCTCAGACTGCTTTTATTTTTGGGGAAAAAATTATGGTTTGCTTTCCAGGTGGTCAGAGATCTCTCCTAAATCCTCTTTCTTACATAAACTCCTCAGCTCTCTTTCCTCCCTTTTCCCCTCCTACCTGGATTTCTGAGCAACTCCTTATTTGGATATAACTCTCATTGGTGATGCCACGTCTATTTATAATTCTCTCCCTCCAAGGCACTGACTCATTTTCTCTCTTTAAAATTGACCTTCTAACCTTCCCTCTTCGCCGTAACTTGGAAATCGTTTGGGTGGTGTTTAGTATGAAGGACACGGGATGCTAAATAATTACACTGTATTACAGTTTACGGTGTCAGCGGCTGGTGAGAAAATTGCACTTGACATGCCATTATTTTTGCTGGCCGTTTGCATGTTAAGAGCATGGGCTGCGCAGCCGCAGCCAAATTGTATCTTCGGCCTTGCGAGAACAATTCACTGTCAGTTTTGTGAAGCTCCCGCCTACTCACATAGAGCCTTGTGCACCAGTAATTTGGCAGGAATGCAAGTCAGCATTGCACGTCTCAATCTGGCCAAACAACAAGGGTTGTCTGCCTTTTGCCCAATGTCCCGACTTAAAAATAACAGGCATCCCAGGGCTGTTGGAAATCTTTTGGTGCTGATATAAAAAAAACTGGAGTAGTAGTAGTATTAGTCATGTGTGTTAGCAGAAACCCTCAACACACAAACATGCACACACATATGCATGCACACATGTGCACACCGTCTATTAGCTGACTTTCTCCATGAGTAAAATCCCAAGTCATCTCCTAATTCTTTCTCTTGGTAGCCCCCAGACTTTCATTCTCTTTTCTTTTCTTTTTTTCCCACTTCTGCTACAAAAGTAGCTGGAGGGAAAAGTCACACAGCCTCTCTTGGGGACAGCAAATTGTATCTTTGTTCCTTACCAAGGGGCCAGGTAAGAGTGTGTGCAATCTGCTCGTCTCTGTAGATGTCTTGAAAAATAAATTCATGCAGACTTCTTACAAGAAGAGTCTTCTACATTTTATTGGTCTTCTTTAAGAGTCTTCTCATTGAGACACATACTTTTCCCACTTGAAGCAAAATACTAGTAAGTCTATGTTTATGGCTGAAAAAGCCAGATTAAGTAACCCTATTTTATGAATAAATGGCATCGAGGTAGTCAATGTGGAAAAAAAAAAAAAAAGAAAGCAAACAGAATTGATACCTACTACTAATGTAAGGCCAAAGCTCAGAAGAATTGGGCAGACATAGAGGCTGCACAATTGGGAAGGTTTTCCTTTTGTGTTTACACAGCAGAGTAGTATGAATTATCCCAAAATGGTTAAAATGTAGAACATGGGAACATGATTGCAACTGAGTAAATATCAGAAGCAAGATGTAAAATGTGTAGAGAATATAATTCAAAATATATGTGATATGAATAGAGTACCTGTATCTAATAGATTATCTATTATGATATGTATGGGTACATAATATAATCAAACATTAACAAAAAAGTCAATTTCTGTGTACCTATCAGTCTGATCAACCATATTCAACAGTTTTCATACAGTCAATACTTTTGATTTTAAAACCTATTGTAAGGAGAATTCTAATTGTATCTATAACCACCACCCATTATTTCTGATATAAAAATTTGCCTAATTGAAAACAGCATGATTATAAAAATCACAAATGTGTGATTCTATTTAATGAGTAAATAATAATCATGTAACCTATTAAAAACAAAATGGATTAATTCCTGACATTAATTCATATTAATAACTGTGTTAGTTGCTGAGTCATGTCCAACTCTTTGCGACCCCCTGGACTATCGTCCACCAGGCTCTTCTGCCCATGGAATTCTCCAGGCAAGAATACTGGAGTGGGTTGCCCTTCCCTTCTCTAGGGGATCTTCCCAACCCAGGGATTGAACTCGGGTCTCCTACATTGCTGGAGGATTCTTTACTGTCTGAATCACCAAGGAAGCCCCATTAATAACTGTACCACAAATCAATAAAGGGAAATATATCAATATACTAAAGCATTTTTTCTTCAGTACATGCGGTTGGATTGGCTTTTTATTTTATTAATTTTCCTACATTTTATTTTGTAAGCTATTACTACATTTTAAAACATAGCAAAATGAGAGAAAAATAAATGACAGTGTTATATTCCTCAGTTTTTTAAAAAAACAATGCCATCTATTCATAGTAAATTCTTGGAGACCATGATTTAATGTGAAACTCATTTGGTAAGTAGGATCTTTTTTTTTTTTCTAAACCATACCTTATTAAACTCTTGGAAATTCAATCTCATCGATTAATAAATTAAAGTGCCAGCAATATTTAATCATTTTTATAAAATGATAAAGAGAGAAAGAATAGTCACAGCCTTGCTGTTCTGCTGAGTGAATGTTAAATAAGTTTCATTTCCCTGGAACAGACCACATATTAATGAAAAATGAAGATTTTGGATTTGGCCTTCAAATGGGAAACTATCTTATGAAGATTTTGTATTTGACCTCAAAGGTGGGAACTATCTTTGGAGTCTTTAAGTAATGCAGTCAGCCTGCGTGTTGCTTGTAACCTTTCAATAAATGAGAATAGCCTAGAAATGTTATTTATGATACTATGTTATTTAAGAAAGATAAGAGTTTTATAGGATTTACAGGATCTCATTTGGCTTGGCCAGACCTGTTTTCTACATAGCAATTTCTCTAACATTTCAGCATTTTTCATCTGTATATATTATTTCCATATAGTTAACTTAAATTCACCCCTTACCTGTGTATGTTCATGCAAAATGCTGGGCTGGATGAAGCATGAGCTGGAATCAAGATTGTTGGGAAAAACATCAATAACCTCAGATATGTAGATGACACCACCCTTATGGAAGAGAGCAAAGAGGAACTAAAGAGCCTCTTGATGAAGGTGAAAGAAGAGAGTGAAAAAGCTGGCTTAAAACTCAACATTCAAAAAACTAAGATCATGGCATCAGTCCTGTCACTTCATGGCAAGTAGATGGGGAAACAGTGGCTGACTTTATTTTTGGGGGCTCCAAAATCACTGCAGATGGTGACTGCAGCCATGAAATTAAAAGACACTTGCTCCTTGGAAGAAAAGCTATGACAAACCTGGTCAGTGTATTAAGCAGAGACATCACTTTGCTGACAAAGGTCCGTTTAGTCAAAGCTATAGGTTTTCCAGTAGTCAGGTCTGGATGTGAGAATCGGACCTTATAGAAGGCTGAGTGCCAAAGACTAGATGCTTTCAAACTGTGGTGTTGGAGAAGACTCTTGAGAGTCCCTTGGACTGCAAGGAGACCAAACCAGTCCATCCTAAAGGAAATCAACCCTGAATATTCATTGGAAGGACTGATGCTGAAGCTGAAGCTCCAACACTTTGGCCACGTGATGCAAAGGGCCTACTCATAGGAAAGCCCCTGATGCTGGGAAAGATTGAAGGCAGGAGGAGAAGGGGACAACAGAAGATGAGATGGTTGGGTGACATCACTGACTCAATGGACGTGAGTCTGAGCAAACTCTGGGAGATAGTGAAGGACAGGGAAGCCCGGGATGCTGCAGTCCATGGGTTGCAGAGTTGGACACAACTGAGTGACTGAACAACAACACACACACACATACACACTCACTCCTGGGCGTAATTTGATTATGTATATTCCTGTTTCTAACTGAGACCTTGAATATTTTGAAATATATTAATATGACATTGCTGTCAATATTCAAAGATCTGACTCGTTCGTTAAAGTAGGGATATGCTTTCTCATCAGCAGCAGCTGCCTCACTCACATTTCAAAACATTTCGAACTCATTTTAGACATCATAACAGGAGGAGAACTAAAGTACACTTCATTCTGTTTAAGTGAGGGTCTGCTGATCAACAGCAGAGCTCCTTCGAAATGTAGAATTTCATTCTTAGTCACAATCTGCATTTTCGCAATAAACCCCGGGGAACTCATATGCCCAAGAAAGCATTAAAATGAAAACTTGTTTTTGAAGAAATCAATCCATCATCAATCAATCAGTCCAGGGACAGTGCAAGTCATGGCTTTTGCTATCTGTAGACAGAGTAAATTTTGAATACAACTCAGTCAAAGAAAAGTCTTGGAGCTGGTATTGGCAAGAGCTCTCGGCCTGGTTGTGGGTGGCAGCCTCAATCTTGTGTGGTAGGTGTTGAACATCGCAGGCTGCAGCATCAGTTTGAAGATGGGGCTCCGCTCTACTGCAGGTGACAGGACAGGAGGCCACTGCCCTGGAACCCCCCGCCCCCATTCCGCCACGCTGGATTAGGAACTTTTTCCTGCTCAGATGTGTGGGCTTCTTTTTTCTCCGGCGTTATTTACCACAATGTGGTAGATGTGCTCTGAAATCTGCAAGAGCATCAGATGTCACAAAGGTCACTGGGCTTCCATGGGAGACGATAGTGGAATCCAAATGAACCAGCAGGGCCGAGGAATATTGGGGGAACAGCAGAGAATAAAATACTGAATACCTATCTCTATTTCTCTCTAATCTTAAAAAAATAATCTGGCTGTGTTGCATAGATTTTTTTTTTCCCCCCTTAAATGTATAGTTGAGATTGTGAACTTGATGACATTGGCCAAAGGCATCTTAATTCTATTGAATGTTTACTGTGTGGTAGACACTTTATGATGTTTTCTCGTTCAGTCCTCACAGCAATGTGATGAAGCTACCATTATTCCCATGTCCAGATCTGGAGAGAGTCACTGAAAGGAAGAGTCATTTGCATTAGAGTTTAGACAAGTTAGACAAATAGTGTACAAGTGATAAAGCCAGGAATCAGACCTAGGCATGGTGATCTTAGAACTTGTTTCTGTAATCTTGGAAACACATTGTCGCATTTGAACCTCATAGAGGAGGGGCTCGATGTGCTAGGTCGCCACCCCAATTGGCAGATGAGAAAAGTGAGGCTCACTGGGGTTAATCAAGGTACGGTCTCAAGACTAGATATAACAGGTTTGTTGTTTGTTGTTTAGTCGCTAAGTAGTGCCTGACTGTTTTGTGACTCGCGGACTCTAGCCTGCCAGGCTCCACTGCCCATGGGATTTCCCAAGCAAGAATTTCCCCACTGAATCAGCCATGGGTGTACATGTGTTCCCCATCCTGACCCTCCCTCTCACCTCCCTCCCCATCCCATCTCTCAGGGTCATCCGAGTGCACCAGCCCTGAGCACCCTGCCTCATACATTGAACCTGGACTGGCAATCTCTTTCACATATGATAATATACATGTTTCAGTGCTATTCTCTCATGTGAACATATGGCAAAAACCACCACAATATTGTAAAGTAATTAGCCTCCAATTAAAATAAAAAAAAAAATTCCCCACTGGAATGGGTTGCCATCTCTTTCTCCAGGGGATCTTCCAGACCCAGGGGTCAAACCCATGTCTCTTGCATTGGCAGGTTGGTCCTTTACCACTGAGCTACCTGGGAAGCCTGTTTAAAATGTTTGCTACTGCTGCTGCTAAGTCGCTTCAGTCGTGTCCGACTCTATGCGACCCCATAGACGGCAGCCCACCAGGCTCCCCCATCCCTGGGATTCTCCAGGCAAGAACACTGGAGTGGGTTGCCATTTCCCTCTCCAATGCATGAAAGTGAAAAGTGAAAGTGAAGTCTCTCAGTCGTGCCCAACTCTGAATCAGCCAGGCTCCTTTGTCCATGGGATTTTCCACGCAAGAGTACTGGAGTGGGTTGCCATTGCCTTCTCCGTTAAAATGTTTAGTAAGATGTATTTTTGAAACAAATCACCAGCCCAGGTTGGATGCATGAGACAAGTGCTCAGGGCTGGTGCACTCGGAAGACCCAGAGGGATGGGGTGGGGGGTGGAGGTGAGAGGGGGGATCGGGATGGGGAATACATGTAACTCCACGGCTGATTCATGTCAATGTATGGCAAAAACCATTACAATATTGTAAAGTAATTAGCCTCCAACTAGTGAAAATAAATGGGGAAAAAAAAAGCGTTTAGTAAGATGTAAATAGACATTTAGAGATTTCTATTCAATTGCAAAGCCGCTACACCTTTTTCTTTGCAAATCTCTCTCTATGCATTGGAAGTAAGAGACAGGAGTGAATACAAACCTCTTGAGAGAAGGAAAAAAAAATATCCTTGAGGCTAATGCGTGTGGTGCCTCTGTTTTATTTCCTTTATGGAGAGAGAAACTGCCTCAGTCTGGGCCTACGCAGGGATGGTACCATGTACCATGTACAAAGTGATTTGTGGGTTTTTCTCCAAATGTAGGGGCCAGCCCAATATCTGTTTCTTTTGGCTCTATCATTTACAGATACACTTTAACATGATCATGATGATAAAATAGAAGAAAAAATGATGGAGTAGTAGGAGGAGAAGAATAATTTTATTGAGTCTTTAAGACATCTTACTTTGCACATTAAATATATTTAAAGACGTAGTTGTCTCCATTTTGCAGATAAGGCAATTGAGACATTGGAATTGAAGTGAATTCTCATTGGTTAGGTGACTATGGTGAAATGATTCTTGCTGTTTTCTGAGTTGGGCGAAGTTCTTAAGTACTCCAGAGCTGTATCATTAAGTTAGTTCTCTGGAAGCTTTGCCACAACTGGGCAGTTTTCTGTGTGTGTTTTTGAACTGAGAATTGCCAGAACAGTAGAAAGAAGAGTAGAATAGATGAATGGAATGGAAAAGAAAATCTTGCATGCATAGATAGGAGCTAAAAGAAGACAGAAGAATTGTACCTTCCAGTTGCTTGAACTAATTGTGCTAATACTGAATAATTTAGTAACAATTCCCTGTGCACTTGGAAACTGAACTGGTGGACAGTACTACAGAGGATCTGTGGGTGGGATCTGTAATTTACTTAGCTCTCTTGCATGACCTCCCTTCTCTCCATTTGCCTTTCGCAGCTCCAAGAATCTCTTTCCAAATGAACTTGTGCTTTTCTGTTTCATCTCTTCCTTGCTAGCTCTTATCACAGTGACCTTCCTCTGGACACTTCTGGTCATGTCCTTTGCTACAGGTGCACTTTGACCACTGAGAATAACCCCCTCATGCCTTTAGCAGATTCTGTGAGGAAAAGTAATTTGCTGAAAGAGCAAACATGGCTATTAAAGATGACCAAATCCTGTAACTCCTCCAAGCAAAGCCAGACTCCCCAGCCAGTCAAAGGCTTTATTTAGAATGTGGCAGGTTTATTTATAGTGGAGTTTTCTTTGCTTTTATTTTTTTATGTGCTTCTGGGAACCCAAAAGTATAAATGAATTTCTCATTGCAGTTTGCCTTTTGTGTATTTGTGTGTGTGTGTGCAGGCCTGTACATTGTCCTGTTATTTTTCCTTTTAGAGCAGTGTTACTTTGGCAGGGCTCATGCTCGGAATATGACCCTGACTTTGCAGGGACATTTGTAATCAGCCTTGTGTAGTCTTTTCAGGAATCATTAGACATTTGCAATGGTTGGTCCTATTGATTACAGCTTCTGTTCTCCTCATCTTCCCCTCTGCCTTAGATTCATGCTGTAAACACCTGTTATTTTTTTTTTTTAATAGCTGAAACCAAATTCCACATCCAAACCAAACTATTGGGAATGCATTTCAGTGTTCCTAGTTTTTCCTTCATCTCATGAGTGGAAGGAAAGATACAAGTTGCAGTGATAAGACCAAACAGGAAACATAGAGCACACCTGCCCTAACACATAAGTCCAGACACACAGAATGGGGTGATGAGACAGGGTCAAAGAGATGCAAAGAACAGGACCAAGCAGCACGTGGACAGTAAGAGAAAAAGCCTCAATTATAGACAGAAAGTCACGTAACTGTTGCAGCATAAGAGAGGAGCCTCCATACAGAAAACATACACTAATAGACAGTGAGCGACCGTCACAGAAACAGAATCCAAAACCATGAGGAAGAAAAGTGAGACTCGGTGAGGAAGACTGAGAGAGGGAGAGGAGCAGGGCGGTGGAGATAGGGGGACCGTGTGCGCGTGTGCAGAGAAGAGCCATCCGGAGAGGATCTGGGGGCCACCTAGACAGCATATTAAAAAGCAGGAACATTACTTTGCTCACAAAGGTCCGTCTTGTCAAGGCTGTGGTTTTTCCAGTGGTCATGTATGGATGTGAGAGTTGGACTGGGAAGAAAGCTGAGCACCGAAGAATTGATACTTTTGAACTGTGGTGTTGGAGAAGACTCTTGAGAATCCCTTGGGCTGAAAGGAGATCCAACCAGTCCATCCTGAAAGAGATCAGTCCTGGGTGTTCATTGGAAGCTGAAACTCCAATACTTTGGCCACCTGATGTGAAGAGCTGACTCATTGGAAAATACCCTGATGCTGGCAGGGATTGGGGGCAGGAGGAGAAGGGGACGACAGAGGATGAGATGGCTGGATGGTATCACCGACTCGATGGACATGGGTTTGAGTGAACTGCGGGAGTTGGTGATGGACAGGGAGGCCTGGCGTGCTGCGATTCATGGGGTTGCAAAGAGTTGGACACGAGTGAGTGACTGAACTGAACTGAACTGAAGTGGTTTTCACTAGCCCCAGGCTAATTTCTTTCAGCCCCTGGACAGATGGGCTTATGCGTACTTTTATGGTATTTCTGATCACACGAGTCTGGTTTTTTGAAAATAAGTGCATTTTGATTCTGACACATGGCGTTTGCTGAATAACTGTGGCTGGCAGGACTGGGTCTGAAGTCAGAACAATTTGAGTGAACCAACAGACATGATAATCTTTCTTCTAAACTTTGCCTGAGACCCAGTTTTGTCTTTTAAAAGTATACATATTCTAGCATTGCTGCTAGAGACTAAATCAAGGGATTTTAACCTCAAATTAGCTATGGAACATAATTTAATAATGAGTCTTTAAGTGAAATCATCATGTCATCCATACTAGGAATCACAGCTGCTGCTGCTGCTGCTAAGTCACTTCAGTCGTGTCCGACCCTGTGCGACCCCATAGACGGCAGCCCACCAACCTCCCCCGTCCCTGGGATTCTCCAGGCAAGAACACTGGAGTGGGTTGCCATTTCCTTCTCCAATGCGTGAAAGTGAAAAGTGAAAGTGAAATCACTCAGTCGTGTCTGACTCTTAGCGACCCCATGGACTGCAGCCTACCAGGCTCCTCCGCCCATGGGATTTTCCAGGCAAGAGTACTGGAGTGGGGTGCCATTGCCTTCTCCAAGGAATCACAGCAGTAGCTTATAAAACAAATGGGAAAGAGGGAAAGGATTACCAGTAAGCCTTTGTACAATTTACATTTCCTAAAGCTTTCTAAAATTATAGAATGGGCTTTTAAGACATTGAAAGAAACATACCATTTTGTTAGAATTCATATTTCCAGTATATAAACAATTTAATTTTTGCAACTAATTTTATTTTATTATTTTTACTTTTTAAAAAGTTACTATTATCATTATTTTTGACCACGTGCACAGCATGTGGGATCTTAGTTCCCCGACCAGGGATCGAACCTGCGTCCCCTGCCTTGGAAGTTCAGAGTCGTAACCACTGGACTGCCAGGGAAGTCCTGAGTAATTTTAAATAACCTAAAATGGCCATAGAGAAGGCTGAGGTGATTTTCTGTTTTTGTACTTTGCAAATATATTTGACTAATTATATGTTGAAAGTTGAAGATTACGTATAGGTCGGACCAAGGGAAGTAACAGTTTCTAAGTACCTAGTCTTCCCAGGATGTACAAAATCTTATTTAGCCTTCACTTGAACCTTGTGAGAGAGGGGACTGTTAACATCACCTTTATGCCTCCTTTAACCGATAAAGAATTTTAGGTTTGTAGAGATTTAGTCACTGTCCTAGAATGGCCAAGAAAGTGGGGAATGGGGAATAGAATGCAGAACCAGCTGAATCCAAAATCTGTGCTTCTTTCTGCCTCCTCTCTAACTTTATTTGGTTCTTCCATATGTTTCCTTGCACATGGATATGTTCTTACAGAATAGGGAAAAAGTTCTTACTTTTACAGGACACAATTAGCTCTTCCAAACATTTTTTCTTGATTATCCCAGCAACCCAGGGAGCCAAGAAGGATAACTGGGGTGGTATTCGGCCCACGCTGGAAACGGTGCAAAGTGAAATCTCTGGCACTCTGTCCAGTGTTTGCTCTAATCATCACTCTGCCTGCTCATGGTCCTTCGAGAGGTTTGCTTTGTGGTGGGTACTAAGTCACTTCAGTCGTGTCCAATTCTTTGTGACCCTATGGTCTGTAACCTTCCAAGCTCCTCTGTCCCTGAGGATTCTTCAGACAAGAATACTGGGGTGGGTTGCCATGCCCTTCTCCTGGGGATCTTCCTGACCCAGGGATCGAACCTGCATCTCTTACATCTCCTTCATTGGCAGGCGGGTTCTTTACCACCATGCCACCCGGGAAGCCCTTGCCTCATGGTAATTCTTCTCCATCAAGAAGTGTGTTGAGGTTACTACTGCAGCTCCAATTTGCACCACTGACTTAAGTAAGACGCGGACTCCTAAATCCTGCAGCCTGCCACTGCTGAGAGCTAGCAAAGGCCAGGGTGGGATATTTTAAAAGTATCCCTTCCCATCACCTGGTTTATGTGGTCTCTTTTAAATCTAAGAACTGTGCTTTCTGCCTACTAACACTGCCAAATGCAAACTGAGAACGTGGATTCATCATAGTCATCCTCCCAAGGGATGTTACTGAATGAGGCTGTGAAAAGTCTGCACTGCCTTAGCTTCACATTATCCAAGGTTGTGTTTCTTTCTACAGCCTGGCATCCCAAGTTCCCAATGATGCGTAGTCCAGGCTAGGAAACCGTGAATGCAAGAAGATTAGAGAATTCCTTTGTTAACATTTGAGGAAGATCACTGCAATCAGATCTTTTTAAAAAAGTTATTCACCAGGCTTCCATTTGGGTGGGACCAGGTCTGTGCCACTTTGTAATTCAAGCCCTGGAATCCATTTTCATCCCATGACCTGGCAGAGAAGATTTGTTACATTTACAGGGAAAAGCAGCATGCCTGGAGACTGCTACCTGAGATGTGATAAGGAAGGGAAGGTCTGTGTTTGAAGGCTCCTCTCTCCTGAGAGAACTTTTGAGGTATCTCAAGAACAGATTTCCACTTTGGACTTGGAGACTTCCAAAAGACTTTGCAAATGCAGACTCGTCTAATTCTGCTGCTCTGTAAGCACCACACAGTTCTGACTTCTTCTTTTGAATTTTATTAAAGTGTCAGCACAAGGAAAACTCTTCTAACCTGGTCAGGGCAGGGGTTGAATTTAGGTTCCATTCTGCCTCCCCTGAAAGCTAAGCATTACTGTGAAAGTGTTAGTCCCTCAGTTGTGTCCAGTGCTTTGTGATGCCATGGACTGTAGCTCACCAGACTCCTTTGTCCATGGGATTTCCCAGGCAAGAGCACTGGAGTGGGTTGCCATTCCCATCTCTAGAGGATCTTTCCAGCCCAGGGATCGAACCAGGTCTCCTTCATTGCAGGCGGATTCTTTACCATCTGAGCCACCTATGCAAATTTTCATTTGAATCCCCTTCCTGTTAAAGGACTTGCATTTTCTATTTTACAGTTTACTATATAAGGTATATTGTTGCAAGCAAACCATAGATTTGGGTTTACAGCTACAGAAGCGAAATAGCCTTGTACGAACAGAGAAACACACTTAACACAAAATTAGGGAATAATGTTTAGTACAGATTTCTGAAACCATTAGCAAGTTTTCAATACAACCTGTATTCTTTTTTTGTTGTTATAACCACAGTGGCTAGCCTGTTGTCTTGTATTTATCCCCTATGATGAATAGCTTATTCTTTTCACCATACCCTGCGTCACCTACACTGACCTCTCTTGGTCAAAAGTGTAGACTCCTGGCATTTTCCTGGTTGTCCAATGGCTAAGACTCCGCACTCAATGCAGGGGGCCTAGGTTTGATAACCTGGTCAGGGAACTAGATCCCACATGCCGCAACCAAGTATGGCACAGCTCAAAAGATCCTGCGTGCCGCAACACAGGTTGAAGATCTGAGGAGCCTCAGCTAGGCCCCGCACAGCCAAATCAATCAGTCAATCAAATGAATATTTAAAGAAAAGAAAGTACAGGCTCCTTACCTTTTAAAGGACAACTGTGGTAGCCTAGAGTGTTGTGGTAGGAGTTCCTCTCTGAAGTTAGACAAAGCTGGATTTTAAATCTTGTCCAAACAGCCCTACACAGCTGCTGGTGACCTTGTGTGTCGTTTAATCTTGTTGAACTTCAGTTTCCTCATCTAGAAAATTAGCTTGAAGGACTTACTTTCCTCTAGGATCCCCCAAACAGTATGAAAGCTTCATTCACTTAGAGGGGACTAAATGATGTCATAGTAGTTGGTTCTGTTTTAAATAGCCTGCACCTTGGACTTTACTTGTCTTTAGTTAAAATTTTCTTCTGATTGTTATTCCCTAGAAATTATGAGGCCCCTATGTTCCATGGCCATATGTTACTCATCTGGAAATTGACATGGATGACTTCAGGGCTCTCTTGGGCCCTCTGAAACCCAACATTCTGTTTCTATATAATTCTGAGTCATCTAAACAAATATAACATTGAGTGTAAGGAAGGACTAAATCTCGTGGAATAGAAGGAGCCGGTGCTTGTTTAACATGAGTGCTTTGTTTTCTGAAGGCATGGAGCAAAGGACCTGCTTAATTGTGACTCTCTATTTGATATCAGGAAGGAGAAGAAAATTCAGAATCAAATAATGGATATCCAAATTCCATACTGATAAGCACACATTTCCAGTGCTTCAAAATGTCACAGTACAAACACATTGCAAAAATCTGAAGGTCAAGTGAGAGGGTGGGCTGAAGACATTAACCAGCTTTCAGCTTCCACCACTTATTAAGGAGTGATGTTGAACATACTGAGTTCTGCTTTGATATAGACCAGCCAAAGACAAAGACTGGTTAGACAGACTATTTTCTTTTGAGCTGATAGGAATAAAAATGATTCTCTGAAAGAAAAAATACAATCAGGCATTATGAAGTATTTTTGGCATATACATATAGAATCACCATCATCATAATAATATAAATTACAATGAAATATTAAATTTGTAATACCTGGCAAGGAGATTGCATGAAAAGAGCATTATTAAAACATACTTGATAAAAGCTGTAACATTGCAGTAACAGTGCTATTAAATTGCTATTTTTTGTGTGGGCAAATTTTCAGAAGAGCTTGATTTTCAAGTTCTTGAACAAGCAAAAAACATTCTATTATCTTAGTATCTGAAATTCACTGAAATAGAAGCTAATCTTCAATGGCACACTTTATTGAAGAGAAGGAAACTTTAGATTCATAATTACTTATGCATTTTACACCCCTTCCACTCATGCATACCACCAAAATCTCACACCTACTCAGATAAACAATTATTAACTTTCCTACTAATGGATAATTATTGTGCTGAATGTTTCTGATAAGTTTGTTTTTAGATACAGTGATGGTTAAATCTATTACCTAAGATGAGTTGTATTATCTTATAAATTCACCTCAGTTTTGTAACTAACTTTGTTTTTGTGAAAATGAGATGTTTTACAAGAAGTTCATCTTAGACTATATTGTATCGCAAGTAGTACAGTTTCCATCCTATAGAGCTCTCAAAGAAAATAGGAAATCTCATTGTTATTAATCCTAATACCAAGGACTAACATTTTGAACACTTTTTGCTAGCACTAGAATAAACACTATGGCCTATCATTTAATGTTCACAAAATCCATATGAGGTCCATCCTGTAATACCTTTAAGTCTGCAGACACAAACAGACTTCATGAGGTTATATAATTTGTGTGAAGTCAGGCAGCTGAATGTTGCTGAATCACATCGCAGACATAAATACATTTGCCATCGAATTTTGCCCTTGAACTTTCCTAATATATAATCTCCCATAAAATAGTTGAAATTCTTGGATAAAGTATTCACATCTCATCAAGCACACACATACATAGAATTTAGAAACTAATGTGATGTTCCACAGATTTATTTACTTTTTCTTTTCAAAATCAATACAATTGATTAATGTGTTATTCTGAAGTGCTGACAAATTATTGGGTAAAAGTAGATTAATATATTTATTCAGCAGTATTTATTGGGAACATACTACGTGCCTTTACTGAGATGATTGACAAAGGCAACGACTGTGTATTGTTTTCATACCCAAGCTGGTATGTCCAGTGCATAGAGAGCCCAAACAACCCAAAAGGTCAGAGTTTGGAGCAGAAAGAGGATTATCACAAGGGTCAGGCATGGAAAACAGGCAGCTTGTGCTCAAAACACCCAAACTCCCCAGTGATTTTCAGGCTAAGGTCTTTAAAGACAGTGTCAAGAGAGAGGATTTTAAGATGTGTGATCAGCTCATGGACCTTCTGATTGGTTGATGCTGAAGTAACAGGGTGATTTCTAGTTCTGACCAGTCTGGGGTCTAGGTGGTCATTTAGTCATGTAGTCACCATTGTCCATCTGGGGGCAGACGGGTCTTAGTTTCCATAGAACAACTCAAAGATATGCATCAGATTCTCCTTTCTACCCCTTCAGGAGGAGCTAGGAGTCCTGTGATTCTTATATCCTAATCATTGACCTTGAACCTTTTCTTTGGAACTCAGGGAAAGCCTACAAAATAAGCCTTTTTTTCCACAAACAAGAAACAGGGGACATGGAAAAGCTTTTGTACCCAGGAGGGCCCTGCAGGGTCCTGCTCTGATTCAGGATGACATCAACATTCACTTTGAAGAAAACAAGGTAGAAATATTCAGAAGTGGGCTATTCACTCTTTAAAACAATTTTACCTTTTTTTTTTTTGCTATCATATCTATAGCATTGCTACCCGTTCACATACATTATCCAGATTTCACATCACCCCTGGAAAGGAATGAGCAATCAAACCAGCTTGCAATAGGAAGAATTTCTCTCCTTCTGGCTCTTAACAGAGCACATAGCTTGAAGCTAGTGCAACTTCCTAGGCAGGAAGAGAGAGGATCACTATGTAAATCATTATTCCTGACAAGTTAAGCCTCCAGTCAAAAGCAGAATATATAGTTTGTGTATTTACCTCAGGCTATTTGTCTCCATGGGGTAACTATTTGAGATGAAATACTTACAGCAGGTTAATACACACACACACACACACACACACACAGAGTATTATGCTCATGTCGCCCTGGATTAACTGAATTCCAAGGCTTAAATTATCCCCTGTGCTATTTTTTTTTTAAATAATTTTGTTTACTTTTGGCTGTCCTAGGTCTTCGTTGCTGTGAGGGTTTTTCTCTAGCTGCAGTGAGCGGGTCTATTCCCCATTGGCAGTGCACAGGCTTCTACTGAAGGGGCTTCTCTCATTGCGGAGCACGGGTTCCCGGGCTCTAGAGCCGAGGCTCAGTCGTTGCGGTGCACAGACTTTGTCGCTCTGCGGCCTGTGGGATCTTCCCAGGCCAAGGATCCAACCTGTGTCTCCTGCTTTGGCAGGCGGATTCTTTAGCCCTGAGCCACCAGGGAAGCCCTCCCCTGGGCTCGTGATAACCCATCTCTCCATCCTAACCCAGATATCCCAAGTAAGTGAGATAAAGTGAAAATTCTGTCCAGAATGAGTTATTATTTGACGAACTCTTTACGTATTAAGCGTGGAGTGGGATGTGGGAAATTATCTAAATTTATCTTTTTCAAGCCCTTCCCCATAGGGTTGAGGGTGGTCAAATCTGTTTTTCCACCTAACTTTGTTTTATTCAAACTGTTTTTTTCCCCTAAATCTCAAAACTGAACAGATTATTCCCCTGCGTGTGAAATTTCTGCGTTTCTGTTACCTATGTAGTTGACCCTAAAAATCTCCCTAGCCTCAGTGAACAGCAGTTAACCATCATGTGACACTAGGGGACTCATTCAACCTTTAATATTGAAAACATTAAATGAGTTGATAGGAAATAAATAGCACTTAGCATAGGGCACAGTATTGCTCCGTAAATTGTGAATTGTACCAATGACAATGAAAATAACTACTTTTAAAAATTATTTTACTTCGGCCACGCGAAGTCTTCCTTGTGATGTGACAGCTTCTCTTGTTGCAGCGCATGGACTTTTTGTTGCAGTGTGTGTGGATTTTTCTTACTATGGAGCACGGTCTCTAGAGTGTGCAGACTCTAGAGGTTGCAGTGTGCAAGCTTAGGTGCTCTGGGGCATGTGGGATCAGAGCTTCCCAACCAGGGATTGAACCTGTGCCCCCTGCATTGGAAGGCAGATTATTAACCACTGGACCATCAGGGAAGTCCTGAAAATAGTAACTATTATTCATCAAAAAATAACTGTTACTACTAGCGTTACCACTACTGCTGCTAAAAACACCACAGAATTTGTCTACGGATGAGAAAAAAATATGTTAACTTTTCTCAGCAGTCATGTGAGAGTGGGCTCAGAGAAATGAGAAAGAACTTCAGTTAAGATTTCAATTAAAGGCTTTATCTCGTCTCCGTATGGATATGTCCACTGTAACATCTCTCTATTCAGTTTTTGGCAGATTGTGGCTTCACAGTAAATGTTTGTTAATTGAGATATCTGTGTATCATTTTTGTTAGAACTTAACAAAACCACCTAACAATAGTGGGTACTAAATATAAGCACATTCTCTTTTCTTCTAGTTTTTTCTCTTGCATTTTGAAAAGCAATCTACTCTGAAGAGGCACAGCAGGTGGTGTCTTAAGCCATGGGTTTCCCAGATAAGGAAGGAATTCTTTATGGTTTTTTTTGTTGTTGTTGTTGTTGGGGGAAAGAACATTTCACTTGTGTCCTTACAGTATCCCAGTGAACACAGTACCAACGTCAGAAACACACGCAGAGTTGTGTGTTTGTGTATAACCTTTTCCAGGATTCTTTAACGTCATTGTCACTACCTGGAACTTTACACGCACTATCTCATTTAATGCTCATAGTAAATCTAAAAGTTAGGTGTTATTATCTCAGTTGCATAATGGGAAACCAGTATATTCCAAGAGGAAAAGTAAAATTTCCAATGGAGTGAAGACAGATCTAGCTCTGCCGACATCCATCTTGCTCTCCTACATCATGCTTCTATGAGAAGTAGCCTGTAACTTCTGTGATTTCTGTGATCCTTTTACTCCAAGAGTTTCTGCCTCCAGATCTCAGTCCTCCGTTTCAACAACTCCAGTCTCCAAAAGATGGGATGACCTTGCAGAATCGTGGTGGTGGTGTATTGGATTCCTGTGGCCACGAAAAATTCAGTGCAACCTCTCTGAGCTCAATTTTTTCAGTTGTAAAATATTTGACCAAAATGGCAACCCACTCCAGTATTCCTGCCTCTAATCCCATAGACAGAGGAGCCTGGTGGGTTGCAGTCCATGGGGTTGCAAAAGAGTCAGACACGACTGAGCGACTAAACACCAAATAGCGAGAAGTACCTCACACAGCACCTTTCAGGCAATAGGCACCCAGTAAATGGTAGCTACTCTGATTATGATTCATTCTCTCTTGATTATTATTAATAATCAGATCATAGAGCAGCACATGAGTCGTTAGGATTCTCATCCTTCTAAGGCTATATGCTGGTTCTGTTTACTAATGAGACTCTTGTACTTTGAACTATCTGCTTTGTCATGGCCCAGTGTCACAGTTTTAGCTTCCGTATAATATTTATCCTCCTTATTTCTTAGAACTGAATCTTTCCCCCTTCTGTATTGATTTCATTAGACCTTTTGAAACAGCAAGTCACTGGGATAAAAAATATCTGGTCTTAAGAGAAAGCAGTTTTTGGAACCAGAAATGTAGTTTTATTCCTGAGATCAAGTAAGTGACTGCAGGAAGAAGAGACTTGCTTATCTTTTCTGGATGATAGCTGCCTTCCTCGTGGGTACCAACACAGTGGCCCACCTCGGAAGTCGTTTGATTCAAAAGCTAAGATTGAATATCTCAGCATTCTCAGCAATGACAAACAGATGATGGGCATGATTCATTTATTTACAAGATGAAAACTGAGGCAGAGCATAGAAGAAGCAGGAAAGGGCCGCACTGAAGTCCATATCAGCTTCTTCTGTGTCTTTGATTTTAGACAGTCCTGGGTTAAAATTCTGATTCTGTCGTTGTATTAGTCAAGGTTACATGGAAAAACAGAGCCAATAGAATATATAGAGACATATAGAAAGAGATTTGTTTTAAGGGGGTGGTTTAGACAATTATAGAGGCTGAGAAGTCTCCCAAAGTACCATCTATACAGTCGAGGTCCAGGAAAGCCAGTGATGTAATTCCAGAACCAGGGGAGTCCATGATGTAAGTCCCAGTCTGAGTCCCAAGTCTGAGAATCAGTAATGCCAATGTCCGAGTGCAGAAAATGGGTATCCCAGATTAAACGGAGAGCAAATCCACCCTTCCTTCACATTTTTGTTTTATTCTGGTCCTCAGTGGATCGGATGATGCCCACTAATACTGGACAGGGCAATCCTCTTTACCCAGTTAACTCATTCAAATGCTAATCTATTCCAGAAACATCCTCAAAAGCACACCCAGAAATACTGTTTTACATTCTATCTGGACATCTCTTAGCCCACTCAAATTAATGCATAAAATTAACTACCCTAGCTACCATGTGTTATGCAAATAACCTGATCTCTTTGAACCTCTGAGTATTCATCTTTCAAGTGAGGAAAATGATACCTCATAGAAATTTGAAAAACAGCTTTAGTTATTATTTGTCATAGAAAACCTTTTTTTTTTTATGATACAATGTTAACTTGATGGAAAAGTTGGAATAATATGGATCTTCCCATATTCACCTTTGTTTACACTTTAATCCATTTGTTTTATCATTTATCTATCTACTAATGCATATTGTATTTTCTTCTGAATCATTTGAGAGTAAGTTGGGGGCATTTTGGTCTGGCTAAAATACTTCAGTACATTTTCTAACCATAGGGCAATTATCATAATCAATAAATATAACATTGGCACAATAATGTTATCCTATATCAAATTTTGTCAGTTGTCTCAACAATTCTCCTTATAAATGTCTGTCATTTTTGGTCTAGATCAAGATGGCAAATGGCATTTAGTTCTCATGTCTTTTTGATTTCCTTTGATCTGAAACAATTTCTTAGTTTTTCCTGAGATTTTCATTTTTAAGGATTATTGGCCAGTTATTTTGTAGGATGCTTTTCAATTTGTTGAAGGAACAATCTGATAGTTCCTTGTAAGTATATACCTGTTACGCATTTTTGGATAAAATACCTGTAGAAGTGATACTGTGTTCCTCTCAGCACATGATACCATAAGATGTCTGAAGTCTGTTTGTTTCAGGGTTGATGATGCTAAATTTGCCCACCTGGTTAAAATGGTGTCTGCCAAGTCTCCCCACTGTAAAGTTACTATTTTCTACTTTGTAATTAATAAGTAATTTGTTGGGAGGGAAACTCTGAAAATTGTATTCTTCATCAGACTTCCATTCAATAGTTTTAGCATCAGTGGGGGATTTTGTATCTCTGCTATTCCTTTCATATTTATTAATAAGCATTCTAGTCTCAGGAAGTTCATGGTCATTTGATAGACTGTTCTGTTGGGAGGAAGTCACAGTAGGAACGAGAGAAACATTGGGGTCAGTGCATAGACCTTAAGTGCCTAGATAAATAACCAGTGTAAGGGTACCGAACCAGTTATTTGAATGGTGTGTGAATCACGACCTGTAGGACATCAAAGGTATATGCATTATGTTCTCATTTCTATAGCATGTCTTAATTTTTAGTTCAGACAATATAGCTTAAGGCAGGAGGTAGAGTAATGCAGGGATCAGCAGAGAAGGTCCTAGGGGACTATGGATTGCAAAGGGTTGTATTTAACATAAGTATTATGAGCTGTCTTGAGGGGACTTGGTGGTGGTTGAGCGGTTAATTCTCACATTCCCAGTGCAGGTGACCCGGGTTCGGTCCCTGGTCAGGGAACTAGATCCCTCATGCCACAACTAAGACTCAGTGCAAACAAATAAGCTTAAGATTAAAAGAATTATGAACTGTTTTTAGGAAATAGAGACCTTGAGAATAAAGAGACTACAAAATCTGGGAGGGATTATTCTTAAACAAAAACCTCTATGGTCATGAATATTTTCTGAAGAATGTTAATCTCATTTATGATAGACAGTGAAGTGGGGATTAAGCTACCTAACATTTTAGGATTGTTTAAATTGTAGACCCATTAGGGAATCTAATAAGCCACCTTATGGCCATGATATAATTCGGTTTGCTGCCTGAAAATTATTTCACAGTATAAATTACCACTGTGGGTTTCAGTTAAGTTTCCCTACTTCTTGATGACCATCTTAATCTAGTTCTCTGTTTATGGGAAACTTTTGGACTTGAAAGTGAAAGCTGATGCAGCTTTAGGCAATATTATATAACTTCATATATTCCTAAGTAAAACCTATTGTAGTTGAGCCTTTTAATTAATTTATTTAGGCCACACTGGGTCTTCATTTCTGTGTGAGGGTTTTCTCTAGTTGTGGCGAGTGAGCTTCTCTTGTTGCGGTGCATGGGGTCTTGCAGAGCAGGGGCTCTAGAATGAGCGAGCAGCTCGGTATTTGGTGGTGTGCAGGCTTAGTTGCTTTGTGGCATGTTGAGATCTTAGCTCCCCAACCAGGGATCAAACCTATGTCCCCTGCATTTGAAGGTGACTTCTTAACCACTGGACCCCCATGGAAGTCCCAAGCTGAGCATTCTTAAATGGACTTTTTTATGTCTCCCAGGAATGCATTAACGCTCTTTTAAGAAAGGAAGATGCTAAGGCAAGCTTTTGCTTCAGCCGCAGGTTGACAGCATCTTTAAATGCAGTCCTCCTCTGACAGGCCAGCTCTGCCCCTGTGTGCAGTGTCTGCCACTGCCCGTGGTGGCAGTGAGAGGACTGTGTTGTTCAATTAGAAGACATGATTCTTCCATCCTGGGTTCAACCTCAGTCCAGATGCTGTTATTTTATCTCTGCTTCCGGGGACTGGGTTGGATGATCTGTCAGGTCCCTTCCAGCTCAGATACTCTAAACTAAGAAATAGCACACTAGTAAACATTTCCACAGGCCTTGAGTTTTGATGAATTTATCTGTGAGGATGGATTAGGTTTATTTTTCTTTGTCTCTAGGGGAAAGAGACATATGTCTTTAAAGCTGCAGGCTGGACTGTCTTTTCAGCATGATTTAAGAACACTGGAAACTTTCACATGGGATTAGACTCAGTATAAGCCATCCGAAGATTCCATAAATTCTTTTGGGAGAATAAGTAGATGAGACAACCAAGGGTGGATGGATTATATCTACTGAGCTATAAGATGAGAACTTGTCAGATTAAAAGCATTTTTCCTCCATCTTTTTTTTTAAATGCACATTAATTTGGATCAAACAATAATGAGGAAACATATTATTAAATACGGTTATATACACTCAGTCTGCCTAGTAGAAGCTGTTTTGGTCCAGCTTATCTGAATAAAGCCCATCTTTGTCCTTGTGTATGTGCTAAGTCACTTCAATCCTGTCTGACTCTCTGCAACCCTGTGAACTGAAGCCAGCCAACCTCCTCTCTCCATGGTATTCTCCGGGAAAGAATACTGGAATGGGTAGCCATGCCCTCCTCCAGAGTATCTTCCTGACCCAGGGATAGAACCCCCGTCTCTATGTCTCCTGCCTTAGAATCTGAGAATGAGATGATCTTTGTCAGAAGACAGGAATTGCTAACACTAACCTCTAAAATTGTTTGTTTTGTTTTCTGTTTTCTTTTTCCTTTTTCATTATAACTTTAGGTAGGGGCATTTTCTCATTCATAATCATCTTTCACAAGAAAGGCTCTCTGTGTCACAGAGAAGCATGTTTTCTTTGTATGTATACTAGGCCTATTCCCTCTTTAATAAAACTTTACCCCGGACTGACTTGGCTAGGAACAAGAGAGCTAGCACGATTTCTCACAAGTAATCACCTTTTCTGAAACTCGGTTCATTTTTCTTAATCTCCCTGGGACCTTGAGTTAACCTTCAGACAGATCTGTTTGCTGAAAGTAAGTATTGCGGGACACAATTAGAACTTCAATAAGATCGCAGAAGGAAATAGAAACAGGAGTGGTGAGGTTCCGCTGCTTTTCCCAATAAGTGGTTCCAATGTGGGGAGCGAAATTGATTGCAGGAGGATAGATGATGGGAAAAAAGAATCAGGAAACATACACACTAGACTTCTGAGAGTTCAGTGAGCGTCAGAATTACATAGAGCACCGTCCCCAACCTTTTTGGCACCAGGGGCTGGTTTCATGGAAGACAATTTTTTTTCCACGGACTGGGGACGGGGTGATGGTTTTAGGATGATTCAAATGCATTACATTTATTGTGTAATTGAGTACATCAACTCCACCTCAGATCATCAGGCATTAGATCCCAGAGGTTAGGGACCCCTGACATGGAGGACTGGTTAAGTCTGGGTGCTGGGCCCCACCTTGAAAGTTTCTGATTCAGTACCTCTGAGGTTGTTCTTCAGTCGCTAAGTCGTGTCTGACTCTGCGACCCCATGGACTCCACTCTGAAGTGGAGCATGAGAATTTGCATTTCGGACAAGCGCCCTCGTGATGCTGCCAGTGCTGGTCAGAGGACCAGGTTTTCAGCACCGGTACTCTTCATATATCCCTAAAATAGATTCATTTCAGTAGCCTTTGTCTGTAGTGGAGAGAGGATTAGATTGGAATCATGAAGCTTTTTTTAAATTAGTCACTTGGTGAATTTTCCTTGGCTTATGATAAGTAAATTATGTGCTATGCACTATTAATATAGAGGTTATAAATCAGCCTTGTATTCCAAGAGATTGATAGTCAACTTTAGAGGAGACACGGACATCTAGAATCTCAGTGTGTGCTATATGTGCTAAGTGGCTTCAGTTGTCTCTGACTCTTTGCAACTCCATGGACCCTCAGGGCTCCTCTGTCCATGGGATTTTTCAGGCAAGAATACTGGAAGTGGGTTGTCGTTTCTTACTCCAGGGGATCTTCCTGACTCAGGGACTGAACCCGTATCTCTTATGTCTCCTGCGTTGGCAGGCAGATTCTTTACCACTGATGCGACCTGGAAAGCCTTCTCAGTACAGTATAATAGACAATCTAATGGAAGTTTGTACTGGTTTGCTGTGGGGATGTATTAGAGCTTTACCTGCCTCAGTTTATACCAGGGCAAGGTTCTAGGGAGCAGAAATCAAAAATGATTTCGGGAGAAGGGTCAATATAGGGGTAAGAAAGTAAAGCATACAAGTTATTAGTTATAAAATATAATAATTTTATATATTGACTAATACAGGGAATATAACCAATATTTTATAATAACTATAAATGGAGTATAGCCTATAAAGTTTGTGAGTTGATGTATTGTATACCTGTAACTTATATAATATTCTACAGCAACTATGTTCTTGTGTTTGTTCAGTCACTCTGTCATGTCTGACTCATTATGACCCCATGGACTGCAGCATGCCAGGCTTCTCTGTCCTTTGTCATTTCATGTCCACTGAGTCAGTGATGCCATGCAACCATCTCCTCCTCTGTCGTCCCCTTTTCCTCCTGCCTTCTATCTTCCCAGCATCAGGGTCTTTTCCAGTGAGTCAGCTGTTTGCATCAGTTGGCTAAAGTATTGGAGCTTCAGCTTCAGCATCAGTCCTTCCAATGAATACTCAGGGTTGATTTCCTTTAGGATTGACTGGTTTGATATCCTAGCTGTCCAAGGGACTCTCAAGAGTCCTCCAGCACCACAATTTGAAAGCATCAATTCTTTGGCATTCAGCCTTCTTTATGGTCCAACTCTCACATCTGTAGATGACTACTGGAAAAACCATAGCTTTGACTATAGGGACCTTTGTCAGCAAGGTAATGTCTATGCTTTTTAATATGCTGACTAGGTTTGTCATAGCTTTTCTCCCAAGAAGCAAGTGTCTTTTCATTTCATGGCTGCAGTCACCGTCCACAGTGATTTTGGAGCCCAAGAAAGTAAAGTCTTTCACAGTTTCCATTGTTTCCCCATCTATTTGCCATGAAGTGATGGAACTGGATGCCATGATGAGTTTAAGCCAACTTTTTCACTCTCCTTTTTCACTTTCATCAAGACGCTCTTTGGTTCCTCTTTGCTTTCTGCCATAAGACTGGTGTCATCTGTGTATATGAGGTTATTGTTATTTCTTTTAGAATTCTTGATTCCAGCTGGTGCTTCAACCTGCCCAGCATTTCACATAATGTACTCTGCATATAGGTTAAATAAGCAGGGTGACAGTATACAGCCTTGACGTACTCTTTTCCCAATTTGGAACTAGTCTGTTGTTCCTTGTCTGATTCTAACTGTTGCTTCTTGACCTGTATATTGGTCAACATACAGCAGTTATACATACTTCAATTTAAAAAAAAATTGAAAATGAGTTTTGAACACCATATAGGATTTATTAGATGGAGGGACAGTATTAAAAGCAGAAAAGATAAGAGTTAAAGGCACAACTGAATAAAATGACAATGCCATTTTAAAATAGTGAACCATTCAGTAGAAGTTGAACATGAAATACTGTTGAAGAACTTGCTTCTTCCCCATCTTAATCACTATTCAGTTCCCAGCCATGAGTTTTTCCTGGTATTCTTAGGGGTTTGCATTTTATTATGTATCTGATGAAGATGGGAGGGTCAGACATTGAAGGTTTTAAACAAGGGAGTAATGAAATTAGATTCCCATTTTTAATGTCTAGATACTTTATGATATATCTCTTCTGTGGAACTTTATGCAACTGTGAAAAAGGATGAGGTAGCATTATGCTATGGTCTGGCCTCTAAAACAAAATACAGAATTGTGTTCATCAACTGCTTCCATTTGTGTGCAAAGAATAATGAAAAGGATATCTGCATTAACATATGCTTGTGTTTGATTAGAATATTTTTGTGTGTAGGAATAATTTACGTGCACAAACATGCAAAATATAACTTGATAGCAGTAGTTGCCTTTGGATACAGGCATTAAAGGAGAGAGTCTGTAATGGGAAGAATAGTTAATTCTTTGTGTGCTTTTTTGTACTATTTGAAATGATTTTAAGATACTGTTTTTAGTTTCATTATCATATATATTTACCACTATGACAACTATTAACAAGTCATCTTAGAGGAAAGATATTACTATTAAAATATATATACTTATGTTTTATATGCAGAGTGTGTGTGTTAGTTGCTCAGTCATATCTGACTGTTTGTGACCCCGTGGACTGTAACCTTGAGGCTCCTCTGTCCATGGGATTTCTCAGGCAAGGATACTGGAGTGCATTGCCATTTCCTTCTCTAGGGGATTTTCCCGACCCAGGTAGGGAACCCAGGTCTCCTACATTGCAAGCACATTCTTTACCATCTGAGCTATGAGGAAAGCCCAAAATACATATGTTTGGCCATGCCCATAGTGTGCAGGTCTTAGTTTCCTGACCAGGGGTCATCGAACACGTGCCTCCTTCAATGGAGGTAAGGTGTCTTAACCACTGGAGCACCAGGGAAGTCCCTCTTATAATTGATCTGAAAGGGTTATACAACCCAGATGTTTTCTGAAGTCACTGTATATATATATATAAAGGTATCTTTGGACCCTTTTTAATCACATTAAAGACAAAATGTATCTTCTTTAGCAGAAAGTAAAGTAACTTAGGGCAAGGGATTTATTTTTCTTGTTCACATCCTCAGCACTTCCTAGGTCAGGGCTCACAAAATATTATCAGATGAATGAATCACAGGGCTTTAATTTGTTTCTTGCCCCTGTTGAACTTTTATTCTCTCAACCACACATTAAAGTTATGTATAATCACTTGGGTATAGAGCCCAAAATGGAGTATGCTTTTCTATTGTGTGGCCCCAGAGGGGCTTTATTCCCTTCTATTTCCTACATAGATGCTGCTGCTAAGTCGCTTCAGTCGTGTCCGACTCTGTGCGACCCCATAGACGGCAGCCCACCAGGCTCCCCCGTCCCTGGGATTCTCCAGGCAAGAACACTGGAGTGGGTTGCCATTTCCTTCTCCAATGCATGAAAGTGAAAAGTGAAAGTGAAGTCCCTCAGTCGTGTCCAACTCTTAGCAAACCCATGGACTGCAGCCTAGCAGGCTCCTCCATCCATGGAACTTTCCAGGCAAGAGTACCGGAGTGGGTTGCCATTGCCTTCTCCACCTGCATAGATGACTCCCACACAAAAAAGGCTTAGCATATATTTTGCTGGTGGCTCAGCAGATAAACAGTCCTCCTGCAGTGTGGGAGACACAGCCGATGTGGGTTCAATCCCTAGGTCAGGAAGATCTCCTGGAGGAGGAAATGGCAACTCACTCCAGTATTCTTGCCTGAAAAATCAGAGTCGGACACCATGGATGGCCTTCCCTGGTGGCTCGGATGGTAAAGAATTTGCCTGCAATGCAGGGGACCTGGCTTCAATCTCTGTGTTGAGAAGATCCCCTGGAGAAGTAAATGACAACCTACTCCATTATTTTTGTCTAGAGAATTCCATGTGCAGAGGAGCCTGGTGAACTTCAGTCTTTAGGGTCTCAAAGAATCAGACAGGACTGAGTGACTAACACTTTGACTCTTTATTTCATACTTTGCTGGAAGCAGGTGGTTGCAGGCATACATTCAATATATTGACTGACTGACAAGTTAGGAAAGCAAGGCGTTAGACACCCCAGAGTCTACTAAGAGCAGCTTGCCTCTCCAATGCAGTAGATAGGTTTTGGGATTGCCAGTTTGAGGAATCAGATTAGACAAGAGAGAGAGAAAACTTGGCTGACTCCCAGTTTTTCTGATTTAGCTAAATGGTTGAAAGGGCGTGAACACCAACCTTCTTAACTTGTATTGTTTTGGGCAAAACTCGCATTGTCTCAGAAATTCTATCCAGCTCACCTGTAAAACAGATGACGCTATATCCTCCATCCGCCTCCACATGTTGTTTTCAGCGCTGTGGAAAGTGAAATGTGTGAAAGCATTGTGTAAATGTCCCCAGCACTCCAGAAACTTAGGCGTGTTATTGCCCACCTACACAGAGTCTTTTCGCATTTGCATTAGGTGTTAAGAGCAACTGGAAGGTTATGCTCTCTTACATTCCTGCTCTTTGGGATTTCTATGGGGAAATGAGAACAGATGTTTACAAAAAGGAGAATCTATAGTACAGACGGAGTTCTCCAAAGTGCCTCGCACTCCACCTGGCAGATGGTTGTACCTTTATAGATACGTTCCTTTCCTTCCGCCTCTGCTTACCTAAAATGACTTAGAGATGCTAACTCTGTCTGTTTTCAGAAGATTGCATTCCTGAACGTGCCAATTCGGTTTAGGGTATGAGTATATGATTTTAGCATATGAGTATTGTTAGAAAAGACATATTGCTAGTGACGTCACAGAGGCAAAGAGTCCAGCCCTAACTGAGTTTAGGATTATTCTGCCAATGTGCACTTTTATGCTTGACTCTTTGTTTTCTGTAAAATGGGAATGAATACCATTGACTTTATCAGGATGTAAAGAGGATTTGAACTAAAATATGTCAGTTATTTGTTAAAGGATCCAGCTAGTAACAGGTACACTGATAAATAGAGTAGTAAGTAAGTGTTAGTCACTCAGTCGTGCCCGACTCTTTGCGACCCCATGGACTGCAGCCCACTAGGCTCCTCTGTCCATGAGATTTTCCAGGCAAGAGTACTGGAGTGGGTTGCCATTTCCTTCTCCAGGGGATCTTCCCAACCCAGGGATCGAACCCGGGTCTCCTGCACTGCAGGCAGATTCTTTACTGATTGAGCTACAAGGGAAGCCCTGATAAATAGAATACATGATATTAATTAATATAATCTGGCATTAACACCCACTCTATAAGAACCTAATGATCACTACATCTCTGCCAAATGCTGTGTTAACTGCCACATTTTTTGCTTTATCTCAAAAATGGGAAAAGCAGTAGTACAGATAACTGAATCTGTTAATAAAGAGATTATATGCATAGTTATGGTCAAAAGTCTGGTAATTTTAGGTGTAGTGATTGGATATCTCTACACCTTGTTCGTCTCTGGACACCTGGCTGACTTCTAACTAGCATGTGATATTTGCGTTTCTAAAGGCATTAGAAGAACCCAGAATGCAGGTTTCTGGGTTCTTCTAAAGACAAAATTATTTGCCTTGGACAAATCATATACTATTATAGGATCTTAAATTGAACAAAGAGAGTAAAGAAAAGTATACCCTTAGTGCAATATCAACAGATGATGAGAAGGACTTAATTAGTATTTATGGAGTACGTATTTGTTTCAAAAGGAATACAAGAAAAAAAGAACAGAAACAAGCACACGTTTCTCATTCCTGGAGCTCTAATGCAATTCAGTACAGTTAATTTATTTCATCACTTCCCTGATCAATCATAGGAGCTAAGGATGGCAGTCTGAACCCACTATACTGATTAGTAACTGTGGTAACTGGGGCTATTGGCTATACAAGCACGTCTCTGAAAAAAATTTGTTCCAGGAGATTTGAGATGGGGCCCTTGGCACTGGTTTTATCTGTGTCTGCTGCCCTCCCGGGGCTCAGATGCTCTGCCTACTTTAGGGCACTGAGTTGAAGTCGTGACTCTCGGGATCGGCACATGGCCTGAGACATTACCATTCCATCAAAGCTGCCCAAACCCTAACATCGGCACTTTGCCACTAACCAGCCGCCCTGCGTAGGGAAACTCATTTCAATCAATCATGGTATTGATTTATCTGGAATATTTTGAGCCACTCTCTTTGTCTAAAAATAACTGCATCGATAGCATGCAGCCACCCTTGCCCAAAGAGTACAGATGTGTGAAATTATAGCTTCAGCATCCCTTTTAGTGTTCTTCTATCCATTTTATTTTCCTCCATCTGACTTTAAGTGTTAGAATTCACCTCTAAACCAATTCACTTGCAAGGTTTTGCAGAAGTCTCCAGTTACTTGAACGTCTGACAGAATCAAAGGAACTTTCTCTGTCTGTGAGCCCAAATACAGACCAAAGAAAAATTGCTGGAGTGTTTTCAGGAGCTCTTTCCAAGTCTGATCTATACCCTGACCCTTTTCTTCTTTTTCTTGACAAAAAAAGCCAATTCTTTTTGGAATGAGATTATATCGATACAGTGATCTCATGTGTGAATATTCCTGGCCTCAGCATCTCTCTTAGTGTTGCTGCGCAGCCTGACATTGGGATTTCCTGATGAACCTTTCACATTTTCAAGGGGTTTGAGCCACAGATTTCAACATTGCCAACAAATGTTTGGCTGACAGCCGTTCTTACTTATTTGGGTTAGTAACAAAACAGCATTTAAAAAACTCCCCATCCATAGTGAAAATTTCCTGTCCAACTGTGTTACAACAGATGCAGTAAATGTGTTTTTACCTGCAATTCGATCTGCTTTGTGTTTATTTAATAAAGGAGGTTCTATCATCTGAGCATGCTGAAATTTTTTTTTTTTAATAGCTCATGAACACAGGCAGAGGAAAACAGCTGCCTCTTCACTAAGTGCTGCATGCTATCAGGAGTGGTTTTTATACTGTTATTACAAAAATATTTACAATTAAAATGTGGGGCTTGGTTTAAAGAACACCTGTTTAATCAAGGCTAGAAAGTCATATTTTGTATATGCCACTGGGTGAGCAGGTGCCTTGCATATCAATTCTGTCCCTGATTACTATCTGTTCTACAGAATTTTCTCCAGAAAACTCTTTGTTTTCTGTCAGACTGCTAGTTAAAATTTTAGGACAAATATTTATCTACTAAGGTTTGCTTGGGCGCTGAGTTAGGTTTCTCTTTTTTTTAATTTTTAAAATATTTTTCCTTTATTATCAAGATAATATATCAAAGTGTACATCCTCTTCATAAAACATTCAGAAAATAAAGGATAATTTAAAGAAGAAAATTAAAAATAGCATTAAATAAAAATAACTAATTCAGTCAGCATTATTATTTACAATTTAGTGTATGTTTTTCCCTAAATGTGTTTTTAAAAGATCAAATTATTTTATACATTGTTTTTAATATAACTTTTTATGTTTAAGTTTCCTTTTGCCTTTAAAAAATAATTTCCTGCAGGAAGTTTGCTACAGATCTTACCTAGCGGAATAAGAAGCAGAGAACAGTAGTGTCCAGAATCTTCTGAGTTTTGTGGTGATGGAGATTTTTTGATAATTGAATAGCTTGATTCTCTGAGAGTAAATGTAGAGTAGATAATCACAACCTGAGCTTATAATGGTATGAAGTTAAGAGAGGCTTGGACCATTTACTAGTAATGTAAATTCAGGAAACTTGTTAGATTTTTCTCAACTTGGAGAGTTATGAAGGTGGTATTTCATCCCTCCTAAGGTTATTGAGAAAATTAAATAATGCAGTTTACATAAAGGGCAAGCGCCTGAAATGAAGTTGTATGCTCAGTCGGTCAGACATGTCCGACTCTTTGTGACCCCCGGATTGTAGCCCACCAGGCTCCTCTGTCCATGGGATTTCCCAGGCCAGAATACTGGAGTGGGTTGCCATTTCCTTCTCCAGGGGATCTTCCCGACCCGGGGATAGAACCCATGTCTCTTGCGCCTCTTGCATTGGCAGGCAGATTCTTTATCACTGAGCCACCTGGGAAGCCCCTGCAATGAAGTTAACACTTAGTAAATGCTGTTAGTATTAATATCCAAACAAATCTATATATATCAGGGTGAATAATTTTCAGAGACTGAATTTTTTTGCCATTCTAAAACACCAGACTGGTTGTACTTTGAATAATGCGAAGATTCATGTTTTTGACATCATATTGTAATGAAAGAAGGATGAGACCACAAAATCAGCCAGGTATATATTTGAATCTCAGCTCCATTACTTACTAGCTAAGCTTCAGTTTTCTCTCCCACCAAAGGGAGGTAAAAATCCTTATCTTTACGGGCTATTGTTAGGATTAAGTGATGCTATCTCCAAACTGTATTGACCCATAGTGAAAACCCAATACATTTTCTACTGTTTATGCATTCTCCTTTAAACTCTTCATTATGAATTAGTATCAGAGAGTGAGTTAATGCTCTTTCCTCCTGTATAACATAGTTTTATTGAACTTCCTGGGAGTTAGGAGCAGAGATACTTGTTTGAAAGCCCAATCACATTACTTTTCAATTATTGTTGTGAATGATAGGCAGGCCAGCCTACCTGAGATTTATTCCTAAAGAATCAGTCTGCTCTTGAGGAGTTAGAACGTTAAGATGCTGAGACAAATCTCAGTGTTCCATATCCTGATGCCTCTTCTGGACCCATTTAATTGAAAATGGCCTTCCTGGGCAAAAGCATCCAAGGTGTGCTTGAAGGCTTTTCCATAGCCAGTGGCCCATCGAATCCATGATTATGTGAGGACCTTCTACTTTACTTATTCTGACTCTCTGGTCGACCTTCACACAGTCCTGGACTCCCTGGCCTCCAGCCACATAGATGTTTCACCTCTGTGCTGTCTAATCACCTCCTGACCCTGTTACTTTTGTTTTTTTTTTAATTGAAGGATAGGATAGTTGCTTTACAGTAGTGTGTTGGCTGCTGCCATATATCAACATGAATCAGCCATAGGTATACATATGTCCCCTCCCTCTTCAACTTCCCTCCCACCTCCCATTCCATCCCATCCCTTATGTTGTCACAGGGCCCTAGTTTTGAGTTCCCTGAGTCATGCAGTAAATTTCCGCTGGCTGGCTATCTGTTTTGCATGTGGTAGTGTATATGTTTCCATGCTACTCTCTCCATCTGTCCCACTGTCTCATTCCCCCACTCCATGTCCACAAGTCTGTGTCTCAACTGCCGCCCTGCAAATGGGTTCATCATTCCCATCTTTCTAGATTACATATGTGGTGTTAATATACGAGATCTGTTTTTCTGACTCATTTCCCTCTGTATAATAGGTTCTGGGTTCTAATCATGCACCATAATTAGAACACATTGACTCAAATACATTCCTTTTTATGGTTGAGTAATATTCCATTGTATAGATGTACCACAGCTTCTTTATTCATTCATCTGTTGATGGACAGCTAGGTTACTTCCATGTCCTAGCTGTTGTAAACAATGCTGCAATGAATATTCGGGTACGTGTGTCTTTTAAAATTATGATTTCCAGGGTATATGCCCAGTAGTGGGATTGTTGGGTCATATGGTGGTTTTATTCCTAGTTTTTCAGGGAATACTCCACTGTCTTCCATAGTGGCTGTACGAGTTTACATTACCATCAACAGTGCAAGAGGGTTCCCTTTTCACCACACCCTCTCCAGCATTTATTGTTTGTAGATTTTTTGATGATAGCCATTTTGACTGGTGTGAGGTGATATCTCATTGTGGTTTTGATTTGCACTTCTCTAATAATGAATGATGTTGAGCATCTTTTCATGTTTGTTAGCCATCTGTATGTCTTCTTTGGAGCAATGTCTCTTTAGGTCTTCTGCCCACTTTTTGATTGGGTTGTTTGCTTTTCTGGTATTGAGTTGCATGAGCTGCTTGTATATTTTGGCAGTTAATCCTTTGTTAGTTGTTTCATTTGCTATTATTTTCTCCCATTCTGAGGGTTGTCTTTTCACCTTGTTTATAGTTTCCTTTTCTGTAGAAAAGCTTTTAGGTTTAATTAGGGCCCACTTGTTTATTTTTGTTTTTACTTCCATTACTCTAGGAGGTGGGTCGTAGAGGATCTTGTTGTGGTTTATGTCATCGAGTGTTCTGCCTATGTCTTCCTCCAAGAGTTTTATAGTTTCTGGTCTTACATTTAGGTCTTTAATCCATTTTGAGTTTATCTTTGTGTATGGTGTCAGGATGCTTCCCTGGTGGCTCAGATGGTAAAGAGTCTGCCTGCAATGCAGGAGACCTGTGTTTAATCCCTAGATCAGGAAGATCCCCTGGAGAAGGAAATGGCAACTCACTCCAGTATTCTTGCCTGGAAAATTCCATGGACGGAGGCTCCTGGTGGGCTACAGTCCATGGGGTCACAAAGAGTTGGGCACGACTGAGCAACTAACTTTAACTTTTATGTTAGGAAGTGTTCTAATTTCATTCTTCTACAAGTAGCGGTCTAGTTCTCCCAGCACCACTTACTGAAGAGACTATCTTTTCTCTATTGTCTATTCTTGCCTCCTTTGTTACTATTTTTAATTTATATGTCTGTGCTGGGTCTTAGTTGCAGAATGCAGGATCTTTTAGTTGTGGTGTGCAGGATCTATTTCCTTAACCAGGGATCAAACCCTGGCCCCTTGCTTTGAGAGCATGGAGTCTTTCACCTTGGACACAAGCCTCCAGTCCTTAGTTGTATTCAGTTCTCATGATTTCAGGCATGAGTCGGACGATATTTTTATTAAACACTTGTTAAAGAATAAAACTCAACAGAGTACATTTTAAAGATCTTATTGGCTCTATTCAGCAATCATGAATTGAGGAACCCAGTCTATTATTGTACAATTCAGGAGAGCTCTATAGACCAAAGTGAGCAAGAACAAGGGAGTTATACTGGACGCTGGCCAATTAAAGCAGGGTTGAAGTGAATTCGCTCAGTCATGTCCGACTCTTTGTGACCCTGTGGACTGTAGCCTATCAGACTCCTCAGTCCATGGAATTTTTCAGGCAAGAGTACTGGAGTGGGTTGCCATTTTCTTCTCCAGGGGATCTTCCTGACCCAGGGACTGAACCCAGGTCTCCCGCATTGCACGCAGACGCTTTACCGTCTGAGGTGCCAGGGAAGCTAAAGCAGGGTTACTCCCCTTATATGGAGGAGAGGGCAGCCGTGGAACCAGGTAGGCAACTGCGCTGAGCTGGCAAGTGCTGACTGGTTGATGTAGGACTTCCTTTTCTGGGAGAGTCAAGCATAGAAATTAAGGAAAGGTTTTGTGTGGCTGACATGTGAGCAAGTGTGAGCAACTCCATCCTGGGCCTAATCTGATTACTTTAACATGCCAAATACCACGTGTTCTTTCTTTTTGTTATCCCCAAAAAGCATAGGGTAGGTAGACCTTGTTGACTTTTAGAGCTGTTTCAGGGCAAATAGAGCCTAAGAAGATATTGAATTTCTTATCACCAGGCATGTGTAAGCAGAGATCTCTCATCCTGCAGGTTACCCAGGGGATTCAAACATCAAAAAGGTGGCAAGGCATGAGAAAGTCCCATGGAGGACTTGAGACTATTGGGATGTTTCTACCCAGTACCCTTTTATTTTTCAACTCTTTACCTGTTGGGATGAGGATAGTTATATTCAACAACAAAGACATTACATGTAGAGATTTTTAAGAAATCCAAAAGCTAGATGAAAAGCATTGAAAATCAGAAGACCTTTCTGGGTTTATCACTGCAATGTTTTTTTCAGAAGTGAACAAACCAACTTCCTTTAATGGCTCTGTAGCAAGGTGCTGTTTGATAAAACTTTCTCTGATGATAGAAATGTTCCACATCGGTGTTTCCCAGTATGATAGCACTAACCATTTATGGTTATTGAACACTTGAAACATAATGTGACTGAGTAACTGAGTATTTAATTTTATTTAATTTTAATTAACATAAATTTAATTGTCCACGTGTCTAGTGGCTCTAGAATGTAGCAGGTCTAGAACGTATCATGGTTTTGTTGGAAAGACACTCAACTGCCAAAGAATATTTCAGACCACCCCTGCAGAGGCATTTCAGGTTTTTCATTGACAGGTGTTAGAATTGGGATCACTATGAGTCTCCAAGTTTGAAACAGACAGTCATTCTTGAAGAAAAACAAGGCATGGGTGGTTGCACTATCATGTATCAAAACCCTTTATATCCTTGTTGGTAAGGAAGCATTGGTGGCTAAGTGGTAAAGAATCTACCTGTCAGTGCAGGAGATGCAAGACACGTGAGTTTGATCCCTGGGTCTGGAAGATCTCCTGGAGTAGAAAATGGCAATCCACTCCAGTATTCCCGCCTGGAGAATTCCATGGATAGAGGAGCCTGGTGGGCTACAGTCTATAGTGTCGCAAAGAGTCAAATGAGACCGAGCATGCACACATACATTGTGAACCTTAAAAGAAAAATTTAATAATTTTTACAAAATTAAGAACTTAAGAACTTTGATTTAGGCATCATAAAGTTAGGAAAAAAGTGAATGGGAAAAAGAAAAGGTATTTGCTGCTTATAACTGGCAAAAAATTATTATAATAAATAAAAGATAAATAAAATAAAAGATGCAAAAGAGAACATGAATTACTCTAAATGTATCATGCAAATTAATAATTGCAGTTAAGTAGTGTTGTGTACCCAACACAATGCAAAAATTACATGTTGAACAATAGTAAATGATGAACATATAGAGCAACATAAGTTCTTATAACTGATAGGTAGTGTGTGAGCTTATAAAATTATTGCATAAAATAATTTCATATTATCCTGGAAACCAGGAAAACTGAAACTATGGATATATTTATTACCTAGCAAATTTTCTCTTAGATAAATGCCCTAGAAACTCTTCTTAGACATAGGCACTGGAATTCAAGTAAAAGGTACAAATAAACATTGTAATGTTAAAAAATATAAATAGCTCAGATTTTCACTAATATAGAGTGGGTAGATCTGGTATTGTCGTAAGATAATTTGTTGGAAATGAATGAACTAAAACTGAAAGAAATAGCATGGGTGAATCTCAAAAACAAGAGTTGAAAAAAAATCAAGCCAAGAAGTATATGTGAGGTTGAATTCTTAAAAAAAGGGGGGGGTTAAATATGGAATTTGGAGAAATAGTATTAATGAGGGAGGGGATGCTGTTTTGTAGGGTCATATAAGAAGCTTCAAATACTTTAGGATTATTCTACTTTTATGTGGCTGATTAGTTCATGAATGTTCCTATTATTCTTTAGCCCTTCCTTTTATATGTTATGTGTATATTTTGTATATATATAGCTTATTTCACAATAAAAGCAAATATTTTAAAAAAAAGAGCACACTTCTATGGCAGAATATAAATTGCTTCATAGAAAAAGTTCTTTACCAGCTGCAGCTAAAAGATATGCTAATTTGGGAGCCTTTCCTGGTAGCTCAGTGGTAAAGAACCCATCTGCCAATGCACAAGATATGGGTTTGATCCCTGGGTCAGGAAGATCCCCTGGAGAAGGAAATGGCAACCCTCTCCAGGATTCTTGCCTGGGAATTCCCATGGACAGAGGAGCCTGGCCGGTTACAAAAGTCCACAGGGTTGCAGAGAGTCAGACCTGATTTAGCAACCAAATAACAACAACGTGCTAGTTTAGTTCTTTTTTTTTCCATTTATTTTTATTATTTGGAGGCTAATTTTTGTTCTGAGAGAACAGCATTGAAACAAGTAGTTCTTTTTCTTACAGTCTCAGACTCAGAGTTCTTGGTGCTCAAATTTCTGTCCTAGTAAATTAATAATTCATATATGTTATATATCAGAGCTAAAATTGCTAGTGTTATATCTAGAAATAAGACTGGCTTGCGTCTATTAAGTGGTCACTATGGACCTGGCACTAGCTTAGCACGTATTAATTTATTGAGTTTTTGCCACAGCTCAGCGAAGAGAGCATTATTATTATCCATTCCCTTTCTGCTGATAAGGAAGCTGAAATTCAGAAAGTTTGAATGACTTGCCCAATTTCCCACAGCTAGTAAGTAGAGGACTGTTGCTCACACATGTAGTAGGAGTCCCAAGGAATGGCTACAGGCTCTTTCTCTGTATCCCCTAATTGATGTTGAGTTTGGAAACCTCATGTCCAGCACTTGATTACAGACCATCAGAACAGAAGCCACTGTACTAAGAAATAAGTCTTCTTGAGGAATTTAGGTTGAGGAAAGCAATAATGAATGTTTGTTACAGTTATAAGAAAATGATGAAATAGCTTAATAATAAAAGCAGTGTCATTGATAGTTGTTATGTCTTAAATTAGTGGATATGGTACTAGTGGTTATCATTTGCATTCCTCAGACATTTTTTCCAGATTTCCTTATTTCACTGTACAAATCATCATGAATCTGATTGGTTCTGTTGCCAAGAGGCATCAATCGTAACAATCGTGACAGCTAATACTTCCTTAGTGCATTCCACATGCCAGAAACTGTATTAAATATTTTGGCAATGCTCTCCTGTTTATCTTTGGCATTGTAATGTTATTATCCCTCAAGACCATCCCCAAGAAAAGGAAATGCAAAATGGCTATTGGAGGAGGCCTTACAAATAGCTGTGAAAAGTAGAGAAGCGAAAAGCAAAGGAGAAAAGGAAAGATATATCCATTTGAATGCAGAGTTCCAAAGAATAACCAGGAGAGATAAGAAAGCCTTCCTCAGTGATCAGTGCAAAGAAACAGAGGAAAACAATAGAATGGGAAAGACTAGAGATCTCTTCAAGAAAATTAGAGATAGCAAGGGAACATTTAATGCAAAGATGGGCTCAATAAAGGACAGAAATGGTATCGACACAACAGAAGCAGAAGATATTAAGAAGATGTGCCAAGAATTCACAGAAGAACTATACAAAAAAGATCTTCACGACCCAGATAATCACGATGGTGTGATCACTCACCTAAAGCCAGACATCCTGAAAAGTGAAGTCAAGTGAGCCTTAGGAAGCATCACTACGAACAAAGCTAGTGGATGTGATGGAATTCCAGTTGAGCTATTTCAAATCCTGAAAGATGATACTGTGAAAGTGTTGCACTGTATATGCCTGCGAAGTTGGAAAACTCATCAATGGCCACAGGACTGGAAAAGGTCAGTTTTCATTCCAATCCCAGAGAAAGACAATGCCAAAGAGTGCTCAAACTACTGCACAATTGTTCTCATCTCACATGCTGATAAAATAATGCTCAAAATTCTCCAAGCCAAACTAATAAAAATAAATGGAAAAAAAAATTCTCCAAGCCAGCCTTCAACAGTTTGTGAACTGTGAACTTCCAGATGTTCAAGCTGGTTTTAGAAAAGGCAGAGGAACCAGAGATCAAATTGCCAACATCCACTGGATCATCGAAAAAGCAAGAGAGTTCCAGAAAAACATCTATTTCTGCTTTATTGGCTATGCCTTTGACTGTGTAGATCACAAAAACTGTGGGAAATTCTTCAAGAGATAGGAATACCAGACCACCTGACCTGCCTCTTGAGAAATCTGATGCAAGTCAGGAAGCAACAGTTAGACCTAGACATGGAACAATAGACTGGTTCCAAATAGGAAAAGGAGTACATCAAGGCTGTATATTGTCACCCTGCTTTTTTATCTTATATGCAGAGTACATCATGAGAAATGCTGGGCTGAATGAAACACAAGCTGGCATCAAGATTTCCGGGAGAAATATCAATAACCTCAGATATGCAGATGACGACATCCTTATGGTAGAAAGTGAAGAAGAACTAAAGAGCCTCTTGATGAAAGTGCAAGAGGAGAGTGACAAAGTTGGCTTGAGACTCAACATTCAGAAAACTAAGATCATGGCATATGGTCCCATCACTTCATGGCAAATAGACGGAGAAACAGTGGAAGCAGTAACAGAATTTATTTTCTTGGGCTCCAAAATCACTGCAGATGGTTACTGCAGCCATGAAATTAAAAGATGCTTACTCCTTGGAAGAAAAGTTATGACCAACCTAGACAGCATATTAAAAAACAGACATTACTTTCACAACAAAGGTTCATCTAGTCAAAGCTATGGTTTTTCCAGTAGCCATGTATGGACTGAGAGTTGGACTGTAAAGAAAGCTGAGTGCCGCAGAATTGATGCTTTTGAAATGTGGTGTTGGAGAAGACTCTTGAGAGTCCCTTGGACTGCCAGGAGATCCAGCCAGTCCACCCTAAAGGAGATCAGTCCTGGGTGTTCTTTGGAAGGACTGATGCTGAAGCTGAAACTCCAATACTTTGGCCACCCGATGCGTAGAGCCGACTCATTTGAAAAGACCCTGATGCTGGGAAAGATCGAAGGCGGGAGGAGAAGGGGATGACAGAGAATGAGATGGTTGCATGGCATCACAGACTCAATGGACATGAGTTTGAGTAAACTCCTGGAGCTGGTGATGGACAGGGAGGCCTGGCATGCTGCAGTCCATGAGGTCACAAAGAGTCGTACACGACTGAGCGACTGAACTGACTGACTGACTGTCTGTGTAGCTAAAGTGACTTGTTCAAGGTCATCTTGCTGGTAAATTGCAGAACTTGGTTTGAAACCCAGATCTTCCCAAATCTAGCTTTGTTTCTTTTAGGCATATTTTATCTGAGAGGAGAGTCCATCTGCACTGTATAATAATTTTATGATATTGTGTTTTAACAGAAACCTGCCTAACCTGGCAGTATTCTAAGCCAGGAGTTCAGGAGTCTACTTTTCTAGAAAGGGTTGGAGAGTAAATATAGGTTCTGTGGGCCACACAGGCTTCGTTGCAACTGTTTAACTCTGCCATTAGGGAGTGAAGACCGCCAAGGCAAGTGAATGGGTGTGTCTGTGTCCTCCACGAACCTTTATTCACAAGGATTCACCAGCATTAGCCTGAGAGTTTCAGATTGTGGACCCTGGTTTGAAGGGGTTTACAAATACCACCATAATCCTTAAAACAGAAGCAAGCAAACTTAAAAACAGGTATTGCTGTATTAATGGAAACAGTATAACATATTAGGAAACTGAGGTGAATAGAGTTAAAATAAATTGCCCAAATTTTCATAACTGGTAGACAATAGAAGGAGAGTGTGAGGTCTTCAGGACTATAGTCCTCACCATTTGCATGATGTCCCCACATTTGACCCAACAGACGTCCTAGATTCTAACCCCTAAATTTGTGAGAGAGTAGGGCTTCCCAGGTGGCTCAGATGGTAAAGAATCTGCCTGCAGCGTAGGAGACCTGGGTTTAATCCCTGGGTCGGGAAGATTCCCTGGAGAAGGAAATGGCAGCCCACTCCTGTATTCTTGCCTGGGAAATCCCAGTGGACAGAGGAGCCTGGTGGGCTCCAGTCCATGGGGTTGCAAAGGGTCAGACGTGACTGAGGTTCTAACACTTTCACTTTCAGCCCTTCCCCTCTGCCTCTTCAGTCCCAGGACACATCCTTAGTTCTTCATAGGAAATCCCTGTGACAAGGTACATACTATGAGCTCTTCTAAACGTCTGTTCTTTCCCCAGTCCTTGTATTCCTCAGGGCTCCCCTGGAGGTCCATGTGCTTCCTCTCGTGTGTCTGTAAGGTCTCAGTGCCTTGTTATACAATCCCGAGTACCTTCTGCCTCCCTTCTTTCGCTCCTCTTTCTCCTTCTATTCTTTAGTTCCTGTGTTTGGATTGACTTTGGATGGAGTGCATCAAGTTTTGCATATACTCTAAGTAAACTACCTACATAACGACTCGTGAGGAGAAGAGAAGCACATTTCTGCATGCTGAATTTCAATAAAGGGGTATATAAGTGAGCGAAGTTATTTTTCCTTGAAGGTGAAACCAAGCAAGATTCATCTTGACTTCTGCAGGAGATGTTAAAGTGTCTGACATGAAATAGGTGCTTAATAAATGTTGCCAAATAAATAAATAGCTAAATGGCACCTCTTATTTGATTGTCTTAAAGCATTTCTGAAATGAAGGGCGTATTCACTGATTAGACAGTAAGTAGATGTGGGTGGTGGTGTTGTTCAGTAGCCAAGTCTTGTCTGACTCTTCCTGATCCCATGGACTGCAGCACTCCAGGCTTCCCTGTCCTTCCCCATCTCCCGGAGTTTGCCCAAGTTCATGTCAACTGAGTTGGTGATGCCATCCAACCATCTCATCCTCTGTCATGGTCTTCTCCTTTTGTCTTCAATCTTTTCTGACCTTGGGGTTTTTTTCCCAATGAGTTGGGTGTTCGTATCAGGGGACAAAATGTTGGAGCTTCAGCTTCAGCATCAGCCCTTCCAATGAGTATTCAGGGTTATTTCCATTAGTATTGACTGGTTTGATCTCCTATTGCAGTTCAAGGGACTCTCAAGAGTCTTCTCCAGCACCAACATTTAAAAACATCAGTTCTTTATGGTCCAGCTCTCACAATCATACGTGACTACCGGAAAGACCGTAGCTTAACTATACGGACCTTTGTCGGCAAAGTGATGTCTTTGCATTTTAACACACTGTCTAGGTTTGTCATAGCTTTCCTGCCGAAAAGCAATCATCTTATAATTTCATGGCTGCAGTCACCATCTGCAGTGATTTTAGAGCCCAAGAAAGGGCTCTGTCTGAGAGGAAATCCGCCACTGTTTCCACTTTTCCCCTTCTATTTGCCATGAAATCATGAGGCCAGATGCCATGATCTTAGTTTTTTTTTTTTCTTTTATAATATTTAGTTTTAAGCTGACTTTTTCACTCTCCTTTATCACCCTCATCAAGAGTTTCTTTAGTTCCTCTTTGCGTTCTGCCATTAGTGTGATATCATCCACTTATCTGAGGATGTAACTATGAGTACTTGTAATTAAACATTTGGATGCCCTTAAGAAAATTACTTCTTCTGTTTCCCCATTCTATTTAGCAGACAACATCTCACCTACCTTTAAAGTTCTTTTTTCATTTTTAACAGATTATTGGAGTATAATTGATGTACACAAACTGCATATATTTAATGTATATGATTTGATGAGCCTGGACATATGGACATATATTTATACCTGTGAAGCTACTATCACAGTCAAGGCAATAAATGTATTCCTTACCTTCAAAGAAAGAACAATGACTGATATTATGTAAAACAACAGAGGGCAAATTTTATAAAAATAAAAATAAGTTAAAAAAAAACTGTAATCATTCATTTTCCCTGTCTTCTATGTTTGGGTTTGCACAAAGGTTTTGCTCTTTTTTTTTTCCTTTGTGTCTCTTCCAGTGATTGATAGAGGCTTGTTGGAAGGTTGCGTTCATAAAAATGGTTAGGCTAATCCTGGTCTCCTGAGAACTAGTACCTTGCACAATCAGTGATGCCTCCCATGGATGTGTGATGGTAAAGTGTAGGCACCCATGCAAAGTATCTGTCTATCTTTACTAGAATTTATGTTGCTCTCTAAATAAAGATTTTCATTTTACTAATCAGTGAGAAAAATGTCAATGACAAACTCTAGCTGGCCTCTATCTTGGCCTTACTAATGTTTTTCAGATTCACTTTTCGCTCATCCACAGGAGATGAGGAAAGCCTTTTACCCCAATTCTAACAGTCCTGTATGACGTCTCACCTCTAATATCTGAAATGTGTGTTGTCAGTAGCTAAGATTTATTGAAGTGCCTACCTTACTGAAGACACTTTTACTTTGGGCTCATCTTTTCTGGCTCTAGCTCTGGGCTTTGAGTCTTTATTTCTTTCTGCTCTTTCTCAGCCCAGAAGCAAATTGCTTTTCAAAAGTTTGAGAAGAAACCAGAGCAGTTTTGGATGGGTTAGAAATAGGGAAAAATGGCTCATTTCATGAATAAATATTTGCCTGCAGTTCTCTACTTTGCAGCCTCAAACAGGGATTAGAAGGTAAAGATTGGCAGAAAAGAGGTGAGGAGGCTTTTAGGCAAAACGCAGCATGGGTGTTACAGCTCCATTTACAGAGAATGTAGTTTCCCCTTTGTTGTAAGTAAAAATCAGCTCTAAGTAGCCCTTTGTAGCTGCCATTACAGAGGGTCAATCCAGGAGAAAATGCATGGGCTTTGAGTCAAAAATATCTGAATTTGGATCACTGACAAGAAGTGTGAGCTTGTGCAGGTAGCTTAAGGTCAGAGGATGTCAGCTTCTTCATCTGCAAAATGGGGAACAATTCATGTAAAATGCATGCATAACCTCACATGCAGAAGAAGACCATCAGTAAATCATTGTTCTCTTCAGTTTATCATGAGGGAAACCTTAGAAAGGGAAACTAGACCCTGACGGTGGGAAAGATTAAAGGCAAAGGAGAAGGGAGCAGCGGAGGATGAGATGGTTAGATAGCATCACCGACTCAATGAACGAGAATTTGAGCAAACTCCGGGAGGTAGTGGAGGACAGAGGAGCCTGGCGTGCTGCCGTCGATGCGGTTGCCAATACACGACTTAGCACCTGAACAAAAATAACAACAGTATTTGACTAATTATAAGCCCACTGGAATTATTCAGTATCAGACTGGTTTGAAGCAAACATCTTGGAGGATTTTATTTGTATAAATGTGTTTGCCATACAAAATCATTACACCACCGCCACCTCCAACAGTGATAGCAGTAGCCGCAGCAACAAAACCTTCCCTCAGTGTGAATAGTCAGGGCAATAGATCTTAGCCTTTTTGCTGAATGGGTCAAGAAAAGCCTGACTTGTACAGAGAAATATGCACACACATACACACAAATAATGAGAACCTTGTGTTTCAGAACTACTAGCCTGATACACTCACTAAAATGCTGGCATACCTTTTGAAGCTGGATAAAGATTTTAATAGAAGAGCAGAAGAAAATTTTGGAGCGTCCAAAGATAGTAGGGGTTCCCTGCCAAAAGAGGAAGAAATTACACATCTATAGATTCTGGATTTAAACTGAGCCTGGATGGAGGTTGAAAAAAATAACTGTTGAATATACTGGCACATTTTAGATAATTCTGCACTGTAATAACAATGAAAGCCGCAACAAAAATAATGGTAAAAATGACAAACAACCACTAAAGCTAGTATGTACTGAATGCTTGCTAGTACCATCTATATGGTAAGTTCTTTAATAAGCCAGCAAGAATCTAACCAGTGTGGTTGTAAAGGAAAAAAATGAATTAATAAATACAATGTGTCCATTAACACACAGTTCAGACATAGTAAATTCAATATTGGAAGCTGAGAGTTCAGATGCCCTATGGCAGTGTTATAGGCAGACATGATTTTTTTTTTTTTAAACTTTGGTATTCTCCATGATCTTAAAGATTATTCTTCACTTCCACACCCTTAACTTACATAAAACGAAACTTATCCTGATCCATTCACTTTATCTCCCAAAACTTCTTATGGGAATTCCAGGGGTATTTTTCTCCCAAGCTGTTGTGTTTAGTTTCAGACTGCTTCATTATATGTATCATACTGGCACTGATTTCAGTTACACTTAACTTCAAACTCACCTTGTTCAGAGGAAAGAATTTATCACCTTGATAGTTGAGCCATCATGTTTTTTAAGACACAAGTCCTGGAGAGGAAGCACCTTTTCATTTCATTTTAAAAAAATTTTTATTAGAGCAGTTGCTATACAGTGTTGTGTTAATTTCTGCTGTATAGCAGTGAACCAGTTGTGTGCATGTATGTATGTGTGTGTGTGTGTGTGTGCGTATATATACACACACACAATAGGTTCTTATTAGTTATCTATTTTATACATAGTAGTGTATATATGTCACTTCCAACTTCCCAATTCATCCTACCCAGCCCCTCCCCTGCCACCAGGAGGAACTTTTCTTGAATGCATTGGAAAGACGTCTGGAGTAAATAGTAAATGGCCTTTAAGAAGTATAGAATAATACCTTCTTAATAATGGTATTTTTTCCACCAATGAATTTTAAGATTTGTCCTCCCCAACTCCCTGTCTCTTTTTTGTTGTTGTTACTTACACAGACATTTTGGAGTGTTTACTATGCTCTAGACGCTGCTTGGGGCTGAAGAATCAAAGACAAATAGTGTTCTGTCTGCCCTTAAGGAGCTGCCATGCCAGGATCTCTCGGAGGGTTAACTGCTCTGTGAGTGGGAGAAGATAGTAAAATCTCTGAAAAGAGTTTAAGTGACTTATCTTAACTCCACAGCAGTGAAAGTTCACCTTAAAAAAAGTGGTGCCCAAATTCGATGCCTTTGTGTTCTTTGTTAACAATTGTGGCTTTTTTATATTATGCCTATTGGTTTTATGTACCATTAGGTATTCTGGAACCTGATCTTTATACTGCATGTCTGCATTCCAGACTGTTTTTCTCAAATGGATTAGCATGCATTTTTTAAAAGACGTATGAGTTGTTTGCACAGATTCACATGGAACGAATCCTCCAATGATGAGAGTGGGTTACCACCAATGTGGTAACAAAGGGTTAAGCTTAAGAAGCTTTAAGCTACTCATACTCTTCCAGCTTTGGTTTGCAGTTAAGGTCTCCACCAATGTCCATTATGCCATAGTTACACATGTACTGTTGTATTTTTAGTCTCATTTCAGTTCAGTTCAGTCGCTCAGTCATGTCCGACTCTTTTCAATCCCATGGACTGCAGCACGCCAGCCCTCCCTGTTCATCACCAACTCCCAGAGTTTACGCAAACTCACATCCATTGAGTCGGTGATGCCATCCAACCATCTCATCCTCTGTCATCCCTTTCTCCTCCTGCCTTCAATCTTTCCCAGCATCAGGGTCTTTTCAAACGTGTCAGTTCTTCACATCAGGTGGCCAAAGTATTGGCGTTTCAGCTTCAACGTCAATCCTTCCAATGAATATTCAGGACTGATTTTCCTTAGGACGGACTGGCTGGATCTCCTTGCAGTCCAAGGGACTCTCAAGAATCTTCTCCAACACCACAGGACTGACTGGAAAAGGTCAGATTTTTAGTCTAGCACTTACCAAATTATATACTCTTATTCTCAGTACTGTTTCTGTCCTGGAATTTTGGTTGAGAACAAAATCATTTCTATTGACTTATGCAGAAATAATGGCAGAGTATGAAGAGGTTCACAGAATCCATGAGAAATTCATTGAACCTTGCCCAAAGAGCATATTCAGGTCCTGAAATGATGACCGCTAACTAACAGCCCTGGTGCTGCCCCCTCCAGCGCTCAGCCTGAGAAGTCTGGAATCCCTGATCAAATCCATGAGTGATGATGGATTCCCAAGATATCACAGGAGGGATCTTGATACGATGTGCAGCCAGAGCAAGAGAGAACAGATCCACTACAAAATCAACCTGGACAATTCTTAAAATGAAGACCCAGAGGAATCGGGTGGAGAGGGAGATGGGAGGGGGGATCGGGATGGGGAATAAGTGTAAATCTATGGCTGATTCATATCAATGTATGACAAAACCCACTGAAATGTTGTGAAGTAATTAGCCTCCAACTAATAAAAAAATTTAAAAAAATAAAATAAAATAAAATAAAATACAGTAACGGGCCTGCTCCTGCGGTCACTCGGCCCTGGCGAGTGGTGTGGACCTCAGCCTCTAACAGGTTCTTCCACCCTCTCAGGGACTTTTAAGGCCTGAAGTGGGCCGTGTCCTCTCAGGCCTCAAGTTTTCTGCTCTGCAGGCTCTTCTAGCAGAATTTATCCACGCCAACTCTCCACAGCCAATGAAAAGGAGACTGAGGCACAGCCAAAGGAAGTGATTGTCCAAGGACACGCCGGCTCTGAGAGACAGGGGAAGCCGCAGCGAACAAAGCAGACAAACATTCAGACCTCGTGGAGGCTACATTCTTGTGAGGAGACCGGTAGTAGACAAGGGCAGAACAACTGAACCGAGTGAGCTGTGGATGACCAATAAACCAGTGAAACTCCACAGGAGGAAATTCTTGCAGAGCTAATATATGCTGCGAAAGGAAAGTGTTAGTTGCTCAGCTGTGTCCTACTCTTTGTGACTCCATAGACTGTAGCCAGCCAGGCTCCTCTGTCCATGGAGTTCTCCAGGAAAGAATACTAGAGTGGATTTCCATTTCCTTCTTCGGGGCTTTTTCCTGATCCAGGGGTTGAATCTGGGTCTCCCCCATTGCAGGCAGATTCTTTACTATCTGAGCCACCAGGGAAGCCCATATACTGCCAAAGATAATTACAAATATTTTCTTCTATGCTGCTCCTGATAACCCTGTGAGAGAGAGATTGTTATCCCCATGTAGATATAGATATATGTTCATATAGATATATGTTCTTATAGATAAAGAACTAAGACTCCGAGAAAGTAATTAATTTGCTTAAGATCTCCCAGCTTGTAACAGAGCCAGGATCCAAACCCAGATCAACTTCACTACAAAGCTTGAGGTCTTTTCACAACCCTATTGTTTCCAGAAATAATTTGGGTTTTACAAAAGGTTGAATTTCTCCAGAAGTGAAAGGACTGTTTGATCAGCAGCCTGGGGAGGGATTTGCAATTTCTCAGGAGGAAGGAGGAGGGACAGTGATAGCAGAGGTTACACCCCACTCCATTCCCCTTGCACCACCCCTCTGACATCATGTGCATGCAGCTCATTTCTGGAAGGCCCTGCCTAGCGAGGCTCCACCCAAGTGGCCCAACACCATGGAAAGGAGCCCATCCTCTGGGCCAGGGGTGTCAGTCCTTGCTTCCAAGGCACAGGAGGAAGCCAGAGGCTGTGTGAGTTGCAGGCCAGACTTCAGAGCCTAGTACCCAGAGGTAAATGGTTGGAGGCATCCAAGAAATTCCAGTAGCTCCATCTCAGTGACTTAAGATCCTAGTTCTCTGGAATATTCCTCAAATGGCTCTCAATAGCAGTCAGAATAAAGTTTGAAGTCTTAAAAAATATAAAATAAAGTATAGTAACAGGACCTATGACTGATTCATGTTGATATTTGGCAGAAACCAAAACAATATTGTAAAGCAATCATCCTCCAATTAAAAAAAAATGAAAAATACAGAGCTACCATATGATCCAGCAATTTCACTTCTGGATATATATCTAAAAGAATTGAGAGTGGTGTGGATGAACCTAGAGACTGTCAAACAGAATGAAGTAAGTCAGAGAAAAACAAGTGTCATGTATTAATGTATATATGTAGAATCTGGAAAACATTGGTATAGACGATCTTATTTATAAAGCTGAAATAGAGACACAGATGAAGAAAACAAACATATGGCTACCAAGGGGAAAAGGTGGAGGATAGGATAAATTGGGAGATGGGGATTCACACTATTGATACCGTGTGTAAAATAGATAACTGATGAGAACCTCCAGTATAGCACAGGGAACGGCACTCAGAGCTTTGGTGGTGGTGACCTAAGTGGGAAGGAAATCTAAAAAAGAGGGGATGTGTGTATACATATAGCTGATTCACTGTGCTATACAGTAGAAATGAACACAACATTGTAAAGTAACTATACTCCAATAAAAATGTTTTTTAAAAAATAAAATATATATATATAGTTAGGAAGCACAGAAGGTCTATGATGTATGCATTACTACAAAAATATTTGCAAGATGATTTTCACTGCTGTTTTGCATACTGAGAGAATTGAAGCAACCTCTCCAAGTTTGCAAAGCTAATAAAAGACTGGAACTAACTTCTGAATATCATATATTGCAGTATAACTTCCTCCCTGAAGAAGTTTCCATCAAGTCTTGAGTGTAGGAGTAGCAGGGCAGCCTTAGGAAGCGACTGGGAAAAAGGAAGCGTATGTGTCAGGCCCTGGAGTAGACTGACTCGCCTGTCAGTCCACGTTGTGTGTGTTAGTTCCCATTTACATTTGTTGAAAGAAACCTGCGGCCTCTTGAACCCACATTTCAAATCCCCTTTGGCCCTTATAACCCAGATTATCGATGAGAGCCCCTTCATGTTACCCTCGTGCATTCAGTTGGGCTGGGTAGGCACATGGGCTTTGTGAGAGACGTTCTTATTCTTTCATTTACTAGCTTCGGGAGATCAGTCTTTCAGAGCTTTGTCATTTCCCCTTAGAAGCAGAAATACTACCCTTAAAAGGAAAGCTTATAAGTGTAGGGCTAGATCTAACATTTCTGTCAGTGTTGGCAGAAATGAATTGGATGAATATCCAATTGACTCTATGAATTTGGATGAATAAATGAATGAATGTTTAATTCACTCATGAAATCAGTTATTTGTAATATCATTTTTATGACCTTAAAATGTTTTTAAATTTATTCAAGTATCAAATAACAAAGATCATTTCCATGCTATTGTGGTCATGCTATGTGGTCATTGTCCTTATTTTTATCCCACTTAGTTTCTTACCATTAGAGCTTCATACTAATGACCTACCACATGCCATTCCGTATGCTTGGCTTGTTGCAACACTGGACTTCCTAAGGGAGCTGGTCATTACCATCGTTTGACAGACAGAAACATAGCAGAGAATCGACTTTCCTAGGTATTAGGGGGAGCTGAAATGTAAGCCCAATCTCTATGTTCATGGTCAGGTTTTTTTTTTTTTTTTCCTACTCTACCAGCTCATGTCAGACAGTAAATACCCCAGCATGGATTTTCTACTTTGGGTATCCACAGTCAAAATGCTGAGCCGTCTCTTTCGATAGGCAAGAGGGTGCTCATGTTTGGTTCTTTTCTTTTCTTTTTCTTTTTTTAATGTCAGTGACACTTTCTACCCAACCTCATAGCCCATCACAGAACCTTGATGATCCAAAGGGAGACAAAGAGATTTATGGCTTCTTGAGATTGTCTCCTGCTTCTCTGAGAATAAAATGAAATTCTTTGTACCGTACTTCAATATACTTGACATCTTTTATTATTTTCAGGTCATACACATCTTTCTTCCTATAAAGAGAGTCATCCTACAAGCGTTCATTCATTACTCTTAAGGTCATGTCAGAAAGAATCATGGACTTATTGTCAACACAGTCAGTGTGGAAATACAAAACCCTTTTTTTTTTTTTTTTTTTAGCCCAAAACCTTCCGTATGTTCTTATCAGGAAATCAATGTGCTGATGGGGCTCTGAGAACTGGGAGACTCGGAGAAATTCAGTGTACTTTGCCATCTGCCCAAGCAGATGGAATTGGGATCACTCTCACTCTGAGCTCAGATCCGCTGGGTATTATCATCTTGGATGTCATAACTTCTAGAATTACTGCCCATGAAAAAGGTACCACTTAAGACACTGGGAAAAAAAAAATTGTGCAGAGCATACTTTGCTGTGATATGGCTTCTATGTTTTCTATACTGTTTAATGGATTATGTGCTTTGGAAGTTTAAAAAGAAGGCAGCAGATATCTACAATTTTCTTTCTTTTGAATCTGCTTTCAGGCTTCTTAAAAGCTGTGATATCAACAATAACAGTGCCACATAATGTTCTGAGTCACTCAAAACTTTCAGAACTGGGTGTCTTGGATTTCCTGGTACTTACTCGCACCTTTTCTCACGTTAGTTCTTGGCTTATGTGAGCCAGATGTACCCTGCACTGTCAGGCTTACCAGACTGAAAAAGATCCACTATATATCCAGTCCTCTCATCCCTGTTCCAGGGTGGTACCCACCCCCATTCTCATGAAAATACCAGCCTGGTTCAGAGATGGATGTCTGTATTCACTTGATGCACATTCCATTATCTAATGGGTGGCTATTGTAAAACTTAGTGTATGCCCTCAGCCTTTCCCAAAACTCTTTTTTGAAAGCCAAATATATTTTTTCGCTTCATGAATGATTTTTTTTTAATATGGTTCTCCTGTTCATAGCCTCTTGAATTATTATGTAGAAGTGTCAGGTAGGTAGTAAGCCCATTACTAGCTGCTTTGGTCAAGTTATTTACTCTCTCTAAACCTCAGATTATTTAATTCAAAATGGGACTAATGATACCTACACCGTAAAACTCTTCTGAGGAGCAATACATGCAAGTGGCTTACTTATTTTTGGCCCTGGCTTTAGTGACTCAAAAATGGTGAGTCTGAGAATTAGGCATACCTGACAGATAAGGCTGAAGAGGGACACAAGAACTAAGGTTTGTTTCAAATATTTGAGATGGGGGCTTTGGGGACATGGGGTTCTTAATGCACCAACAACTTGAAAAATTGTTAAGTAAGTATAGAATTTTGGGATATCAATTTACAATTTACACATCTTAGGCCAATTTAATCTGTAACTGGAGACTGAGAAGCTGTGGGTCTTTTCTTCATCTCATCATTCAGGAATTTATGTCTCTGGGTTTATTTCATCTTCACAATGTTATTTTCATAGACTGCAGTCCAGGTTTCTTAGCAACCTGTGCTTGTGGCTTTATTGGACCATGGGCTCTGTGGTGTGAAGGAGAGGTGGGAAAAGCTTCAGGGAATCACATATGTATAATTCAGGACTCTCAAGAGTTGTATAGTCACCTTTTTGGCTTAAGCTGGCTTAAGCAGTTTCTAAATCCAGACTCATCTCTAATTGCAAAGGCTTGTATTGTTTAATATCTCAACTGAACACTGTATCTTTTTCTCCACGTTTCATTTCTGCTTTCTTCTCTGAGTGGATATCTTTATGTAGACTGCTTCTGCTAAGCACCTGAACGAGAGAGTTCTTGACATCTATAGGCTTGACTCTTCTTTCAAACTCAAAAGACAATAGGAAAGTGAGGTCTATTATCACCTAACATTCTTTAAAAAAATTTTTTTTTTAAATTGGAGTATAGTTGCTTTACAATGTTGTGTTAGTTTTTTTCTGTACTGCAAAGTGAATCAGCCACATATATACATATATTCCTTCTTCCTTGAATTTCCTTCCCATTTACCACAGATCATCGAGTAGATTTCCTTGTGCTATACAGTCTGCTCTCCTTGGCTATCTGTTTTGTACATTTTGTTGTTGTTTGTTTACTTGCTAAGTCATGTCTGACTCCTTTGCGACCCCATGTACTGTAGCCCACCAGGCTTCCCTGTCCTTGGGATTTCCCAGGCAAGAATACTAGAGTGTGTTGCCGTTCCCTTCTCCAGGGAATCTTCCCGACCCAGGGATGGAACCTGTGGCTCCTGTATTGGCAGGCAGATTTCTTACCACTGAGCTACCAGCCAATGTGTGTATATATATACAGTGTCAATCACCTAGCACTCAGACTATTCCATGGAACCGTTTTGGTCACTGTTGATTGGGTGATGTCTCTGCTCACAGTTCAATCACATTATTATGGTGAGGAATAGGTAGAACATTGTAGGAATCGGCCCAATTAAAAGACAGAATCAAATACACGGACACACAGAATGTTCTCAGACAAAAGACATTTTTTCTTGCTAACAAAGTAAAGGAGACACTCACAAGTCTGCCCTGACTTTGCTCTCTTCACCTTTTCACCAGCCCTCCCATTGCCTCCAGGAATAATGCATGTTGCTTATACTCTCCCACCCAAAACTAAAACAGCTTCGAAAATAGAAGCTTCCTGCATGCTGCTCCTCAGGGAGGCAAACAAGTTTTGTTCATTTTCTTCTTGCTTTGATGAACTCCATTCTTCTTGTTTCTTTCTTGGTTTTGGAGATTCTGTGTTTATCCAATTGTAGCTGCTTTGGTTCTCATTTTCCGATGCCTTCGATAATCTTTTTTCAACTTTCACTTAGGAAAAGAGACATTTCTCAATATTTTCTGCTTGAATTTCTGTTCTTATCCTTCCCTGAAGTTTGGATTTTACTTCGATCAGGATGACATACAAATACACATCTCTAAACCACATCTCTATTCTAAGCTTCTAAACCACATGGCTAATGGCTCCACCTAGACATCTACATTGGCACATTAAGCTCAAACTATCTTGGTGCAATTAAAAATACATGGATTAGGCATCTTATGGACTTGGGTAGAAGTCCAGCATCCTACCTTTAGTAATGAGGGGATCTTGTAGGAAACAGGGTATATTGTGTCGCATGTTTAATATGGAGATAATAATGCATATCTTTAAGAAATGTTTTGAAGATCCGAGATACTCTTTGTAAAATCATGAGCAGATGGCCCAAAACATAGCATTGAGGAAAGTTACTGTTACCATTTGGACTTCAAACTGAAAGAAATGGCTTTTTTTTTTTTTTAATTTATTGATTGATTGATTTTTGGCTGTCATGGGTCTTAATTGCCGTGCAGGCTTTTCGCTAGTTGCAGCGAGGAGGGGCTATCTCTGTTTGTGGTGCAAGGGCTTCTCACTGCGGCGTGTTCTCTTGTTGCAGAGACGGGCTCTAGGGCGTGCGGGCACAGTAGCTGCCTTCCCGGGCTCTAGAACCCAGGCTCGGTAGTTGTGCATGGGCTTAGTTGCTGGTGGGTTCTTCAGCACTGAGCCACCAGGGAAGCCCAAGAATGGCTTTCTTATTCTTTCAGTCCCCACATATCAGTCCTACAGAAGCACAATTGGAAGCACAATTTCCATATACTAGATTTATATTTATGCCCTTGAACTTGAAGAGATTGCAACATACAGTAATGGGATCAGGAATGACATGATATGCATTGTACTCCACCAGTTGTTCAGTACATAGTAAATCTATTATATGTTTGATACATCTTTTGTTAATTAATGAATGCATTGGAAAGCAATTATTAATATATGTGTTATGTATAATATATATAAACTAATTGAATTATTATCTGACATTCAGAGAATTTTAGTCTGTTGGAGCTGGGAGAGACACTGGATGTTATTCTGTACATTTTGCAGATAAACCCATGAGGGACCTCTCTGCACTCTGGATATTTTTTGATAGATTTCAAAATAAAATGCAGGCAATATTTAAGGGACCTGCTGCATGCTAAGACAGACAATAGCCTCATAACCAAAATGACTATATTATTACATGACTCATTTAGCCACGACTCAGAGTGGTAGGTGACTTGAACAAAAGCACACAGCTAGTGAGCATCAGAGTTGGGATTCCAGCCTGTGATTCTATGATTTTAATAAGGGAACCCCCTGTGCTATGAACCCTATTCTCCTGAATCACAATTCATGTTTTATCCTACCACATCACGCAGACGGAAATCCATTTTAGCGTTCCACGGCTTCGAGAGAAGAGTCAGTCTGCCCAGAAATCCATTCAGCAACAGGTCTGCCACTGAAGTTCACTCTTGGTAGTGATTTTCTGTGTTTGTGCCTGGTTACTTTCTGTAAGTTCTGAGAACCCTCGTGTCAGATGGCAATCCCCACTTCATACCAGTCACTCCGCCAGAAGGGGGTCTATTTATTTTGAGTCATTTGTATCATTATTGCAATTTAAGGGCAAGAAAAATAAGGTTCTTAACACATATCAACACAATCACCTTCATGTTTCTTTTTTCTTTAATACATAACTCCCTGAGAAGATTGTTTTTTGTTTTTTTGTTTTTTTTTAATGCATGTAAATCCAAATAGCAACTAGGTGTTTTTCAAAAAATCCTGGACTCTCAACATTTTCCTCTGGTCTTTTGCCAAGAATAAGAGTCAATTTGTGGTACAGGGCGACAGGGACTGGCCCCCGACCCTTTTTGAGAGCAGTGGAAAACTTGTTTGAGATGAGCAGACTGCATCTTGTCAGACTTCCTGCCGCTTTTCCAAGCGGCACTAAAGGAAAAGAACCAATGATAACTGAAGCTTGTGATGGGCAAACTCTTCTGCAGCTCAGAACTGGAATGTGAGTGAAAGCTGTGGGGGCCAGGGCCAGCCCTGACAGAAACAGGTTTTTAACAGCATGAATTTATGAAGCCAGTCAATGCAAATGAGAGTTTATTATGCTTGGAGTCTAAAGACGATGCCTCATTTATTAAATTAAGCTGCAGAAATTCTATTCAGATCATGTTCAATGAGAGCTTTTCCTCTCAAAGTGAGGCTTTTCTTGCAGTGATTCTCCTTATTTGATAGTGTTATTTTACACTCTCCTTCAAGTGGATGGGAGAGTGAAGATGTGCGGATGGCGAGGGCTGTGATTACAGCCAGATAAAAGTGTGTTAGACTCAAGATTACGCCCTTTACCTGCCCTAAATCTCACTGCTTTAAGATAATCTTTATCATCTTTAAAATGGGCATAATTCCCTGAGTGATAAGAATGAGAGTAGGAAAGAAGATCATGACCTATGAATCAATAGTCCGGTGGAAATAAAGGAGGAGAGAAAACCTTCAAATGCATATATCATTGATGTGTTTTTACAGAGTAGTTTCTGGGCCACATGTAAGAACTCCTGTTCACATCTTTTTTTTCTCTTCTTGAGCTGATCACAGAAATCTACATAAAACTATCCTCCAAGCAAGTCTTGTTCTAGTTAAAAAAACCACTGGCGTTAAAGTCATGTCTCTACTTAAGTCCAACTGTGATATAAGTAACATGAATATTTTAACCCCAGCATGAGATTCTCACTAGGTTACTAATGATCAGTATTAACATGATGGGTGGGAATGTGATGGTATTGGAAAGAGAAAACTAAAACCTGTACATTATTTGAAGTCAACCATATGTGGGCTCTTCGGGCATGTCTGTTCTTTTACAAGTTTCCCAGGTGGCTCAGTGGGAAAGAATCGACCTGCCAATGCAGGAGACACAGGAGACACGTGTTCAAGCCCTGATGTGTCAGGAAGATACCTGGGAGGAGGAAAGGGCAACCCAGTCCAGTATTCTTGCCAGGGCAATCCTATGTACAGAAGAGCCTGGCAGGAGATGGTCCGTAGGGTCACAAATTATTCAGACACGACTTAGTGGCTAAACAGCAACAATATCATCTTTTACAAACGACTTGACGTGGGCTTATATTTTATCCTTTCTAAGACTTGGTTTCCTTCTCTCTGAAGTGAAAATGTCTGCCTGTATTTTCATGATTGCTTTGAGTAATAAATGAGATAGTGTAAAGATCCCACCGCAGAGCTCTGAATGCCATGGATGTTTTGGAGTACCAGTTTCCTACCTCGAAGCTAAAATTTAGTAATTATTCATTGTTTGTTTCTGAGTTTTGGAACATAATTGATTGACTTAATTTTGATGGCTTAATTTTGATGGTTTGATTCAGTGTGTTATTTAGTATTCTTATTTAGACACAGATTTTATGATGATGATAAGTTAATTATATAGTTAAATATTTATGTACGTATTTTGTGTGTGTGTGTGTGTGTATGTGGGCATGTATATGTGCATTTGTTTGTGTCTTTGTTTCTGAATGACCACACTCTTTGTTTTCCTTTCGTGGATAAATAATATCAGTAGACAAGTTAGTTTGCTCTCAAATTACTCTCACCTCTTGTCTGTATGATAGAAGCATAAGAAGAATGTAGAATAGAGAACTGCTTTATCCTCTTCTTTTCAAAGCAACATTTCCAATGAAGAGGTTCAGCCTAACAAGGCCGTTTGTGTTAAAACCAATGAACATTCATTTTAATTGATAATTCATCCTGAAGTTTGAAATCATGTTTTCTCATCTCAAGAAACCAATTTTACTAATCCTTTGATAGGGTCACATTTGTGATCAAGGTGTAGGAACAATTAGCCATTAGGATCCTGGTGTAAACAGAAGGGTAATTCACAAATATGCATTCTCCCTGCATGTTTTTCTAAAGAGTCACTGCAAATGAAAAGAATTAACATGCGTTAGGGGCCTTTTTCATGAAAGTGCCTGCTTGCAGATGGGAACACCTAGGTGGGAATGTGTAGTGGCTGTGCTCCCCAGCGCCCATGACGGCCACCTTGGTCCTTGTCAGCATGTTTTAGCAGAAAGGGAGTCACCTGTAAGAGGATCATAGGTATATATGATATGGTCTTCCCAGGTGGTGCTAGTGGTAGGTAAAGAACCTACTTCCCAGTGCAAGAAGCTTAAGAGATTGCAGATTTGATTGGTGGGTTGAGAAGATCCCCTGGAGGAGGGCCTGGTAACACACTCCAGTATTCTTGCCTGGACAATCCCAGGGACAGAGGAGCCTGGAGAGTCCTTTGGATTGCAAAGAGTTGGACATGACTAACGTGACTTTGCACACACTCACATATGTGTGTGTGTGTATGTATGTGTATAGGTTCTTTCGTTCTTTTGCTTTTCTTTTGCTTAGAATTACATTTACTTGGTAGCAGGAGATAAGGGTCACCATGAGTTTGTATGAGCTCATTTTAGAACTTTTTGTTTAGGCTTTTAAGAGCCAGGGCATATAGAAAACTGAGAAACTCAATATCGAACTTAGGATACTTTGCTATTATGAACTTTGGCAGTCCTAAGTGTGTCTCTTGTTGGAGACATTTAATGAATATAAGTGAAACAACTCTTCTGTGCCAGGTCTTGTGTTGGCTCTGGGGATTCCATAATTACCATATTGAAGTGATTGTAGCCTTTAGGGAAAGTTGATTTGCTTGGGATCCTGCCTCCCCTAAGAGAAGGTAAGCACATTAATAAGGTAAGTGTCAGGATGGGAAGTTGGTTGACCATGAAACAAACAGGATGTGAATAGAAAGTAGCCAATGGGTAGGGACAGTTGGAAATGACTTAGTGACTAAACAACAGGGATAGTCTAGTTTAGGTGAAGGTCTTAAAGGGATCACTTTTGACATTTAATTAGACCATGATGCCCATCTGAGGGAATTTGAGCATGCTTTTTCTTATATTTTGAACACTTTTGCGTCTAACCTCAACACCGAATGCTGTAGAAAGATCAGCTGATTGGGGAGGGGGTGGGATGTATTTTATACACAGAGAACAGCATGATCAAAGGCTTTGAGGCAGAGCGAGTTAGGGAAGAGCTAGGTGCGTATGAGGAACTAAAATACTTTTATGTTAGGGGCCAGGTTACGCAGGCCAAATTAACCACTGTAGAAGTCCGGATTTTATTGCTTTGTATACAGGAAAGCCATGGGAGAATTTTAAGCAAAAAAATTTGCAAAGTAATTTGCATTAAAAAAAAAAATCGATTCGTCTTCTATTGAGCAGAGAAGTAGTATGGAAAGAGAAAGGTAACCGGTAACCATTTGTAAGGCCAAGAGTTAACCCAGGAGAGAGAACTGATGATAATTTATAGAGGAGAGAGGAAGGGGATGATCGACTTCCTGCGTATTCTGGGGCAGACGGAGACCCATGAGGAGGCAGTGCTTTGACCAGGGCCAGGGACCCATCAAGGGCTGGGCTACAGTCAAGTATCTTTCCTCCCTGAAGCCTGTTCTCACTGTAAATAGGTGAGCTTTGAAGGACTTTCCAGGGGGAAATACCCAAGGGTTTAATTGTGTTGCCATTAACTGCCTCTTGTTTGGTTGAGATAAGCAAGACAGAGAGGCTTTAAGCTTAAAAGTGACTTTCTAAGTACTCACTTACATCTGATTTGTTAGAAGTTTCTCAGTTAAAGAAAACAAACAAACAAACAAAAAACAATGAACATTACTGGTATATTTGGTTCCCTGAATTCCAGAAATTATGGAACTTTGGAAAGACTTGAGAAAATAGGTAGTTTTTATTTCGTTAGTCATTTCCCTCTTCCTTTGTCTTTCAGCCTTTATCACAGTGGGGAAGAAACTCTTAGTTTATTGTTAGTCTTTGGCTAGTGTTAAACAGAAAGATTAACATGCCCCTCGTGGCAAATAGACGGGGAAACTATGGAAACAGTGAGAGACTTTATTTTCTTGGGCTCCAAAATCATTGCAGATGGTGACTGCAGCCATGAAATTAAAAGATACTTGCTTCTCGGAAGAAAAGCTATGGCAAAGCTAGACAGCATATTAAAAAGCAGAGACATTACTTTGCCAACAAAGGTCCATATAGTCAAAGCTATGGTTTTTCCGGTAGTCACGTATGGATGGATGTGAGAGTTGAACCATAAAGAAAGCTGAGTGCCAAAGAACTGATGCTTTTGAACTGTGAGTTGGGGAAGACTCTTGAGAGTCCCTTGGACTGCAGGGAAATCAAACCAGTCAGTCCTAAAGGAAATCAGTCCTGAATATTCCTTGGAGGGACTGATGCTGAAGCTGAAGCTCCCAAGGTTTGGCCACTTGATGTGAAGAACTGACTCATTGGAAAAGACCCTGATGCTGGGAGAGATCGAAGGCAGGAGGAGAAGGGAACGACAGAGGATGAGATGGTTGGATACCAACACCATGAGTTTGAGCAAGCTCCGTGAGCTGGTGATGGACAGAGAAGCCTGGCATGCTACAGTCCATGGGGTCGCAAAGAATAGGACATGACTGAGCAACTGAACTGAAACATCTTCTTGGGCCTCAAGTTCCCCATTTCCTTTCTTAGAGACTTTGGCAGGCTACAGCATCTGGATCGAACTTAATCACGTTGCTTTGATTTTGTGGAATTTATTTTTATGATTGCAGTTATTTATGGCATGTGATACAGGTTTTCTGTTACAGTAGTGACATAAAGTTTTCTTGTGAAATAAATTTGAGCAAAAAGTCAACTTAAAGAGAAAAATAAGAATGCTGTAAATGACATGAGTATGTGACAAATATAAAGAAGCATTTTAGATCCCTTTTATCAGTCACCTCACTGATCATCTTGTTATAGTGGGGACATGGAGAGAGGTGTGCTGGGGACCACTCTTGTGTCTGGCCCCTACCACATGTTCTCCTCATATTCCCTCTCTGTTTTTCAGTCTGGGGTAAGAATCCATTTCCCACATTCCATGGGTGCGTGCATGCTCAGTCACTTCAGTTGTGTCCACCTTTTTGCGACTCTATGGACTGTAGCCCACCAGGCTCCTCTGTCCATGGGGTTCTCCAGATAAGAATACTGGAGTAGGTTGCAAGGCGCTCCTCCAGGGGATCTTCCTACCCAGGGATCGAACCTGAGTCTCCTGTGGCTCCTGCATTGCAGGTGGATTTGTTACAGTTACTGCTGAGCCTCTGGGGAAGCGCCCCCACCCCCTTATTTCCATAGTAAGGTATTAAGTATGAGATAACAACTAGGCTTCCCTGTTAGCTCAGTGGTAAAGAATCCGCCTGCCGATGCAGGAGATGCAAGAGATGCGGGTCAATCCCTGGGTCAGGAAGATCCCCTGGAAGAAGAAATGGCAACCCACTCCACTATTCTTGCCTGGGAAATCTCGTGGATGGAGGAGCCTGACTGGCTACAGTCCGTGGGGTCACAAAAGAGTGGGACGCATCTTAGGGACTGTTGGAGCAGCAACACGAGATACCAAACAGCTCTAATCTTCTGAGATTTTCCCAGCCTCTTAATGGGAGTGGGGTTGGGAAGAGAAGAATGAATGTTTCTCAAGGAAATACTTTTTAAGGTAAAGTATGCTTTTTGTGTATCATGGAGTGGTAGAGACCTGAGTTTGAGTAAACTCCGGGAGTTGGCGATGGACAGGGAGGCCTGGTAAGCTGCAGTCCATGGGGTCGCAGAGTCAGATACGACTGAGCGACTGAACTGAACTGAACTGGAGTGGGATAGAACTGTTAAACACGCCAAATTGATCTGGACACAGTGTGGTAACGGATTTCTAAAGCTGATTAAATGCAAAAAGGTCAAAAGATGCTGCAAGTGTGTGCTTTATTTCTCCCATTTTTAAAAGAAAATGAACACTACATGCATGCTAACGTGGATGAAGACAGAAAATGTCTGGAAATATGCGCTTGGGGGAAGTTATCAATGATCGCCTCAGGCAGGGTTGAGAGGTGAACTTGGGGGAAAAGGTTTACTTTTTATTTTCTACAATTTTATACCAGTGTTCCATTTTGTCGAGTTATACCATACTTTTCTCACAAATACAGAAGGAATAGCACATATTTAGCTCTTTTTTTCTTTTAGTTTTTGAAGGAAAGGAATGAACACCAATTTTAAGTCACAGCTTATTAAGTTCAACAGTATTAGAAGCAGAGCTTTAGGTTAGCAGCTCAAGTCTAACTGGGTTTGCAGTCGATGTGCCCAGGAATTTCCTCAAAACAGCAGATCCGCAGGGTCACATGATGGAAACAGGAGATGCTGAGGGCGGTACAGTCTGTGCCTGCCCCCCCTGCCAACCCCACACCCAGTGAGCGCTCAAGGCTAGCCCCACTGTCTCAGAGACACATGTTTATTTAGTACTTGTGGTTTTCCCAGCTTTAATAACTTTCACAAGTATTTGCTGAGTGTCTGCTCTTTGCTAGGCATTGTTCTGGGTATAGGGATGCAGAATCGCAGGAGACAGTCTTACCTAACGTGATTTTGGTGTGAAACAATGAATTCACCTCGGAAGGGAAGAGAACTGTACTTATTTATGTAAGTGTGGTGGATAAGACAGGATTAAGAGAAAAACAGCAATCAATGCCCTTAGGGAATTCCTCTGTGAAGTGGTAACTTCCGAGCAGAGGCTGGAAGGAAAGCACTGTGGAAACTCCCTAGGATGGGGAGGAGCCAGGCAGGTGCGTAAGGAAAGAAAGAGATTGCGGTGGCATGATCTTCATCGTTATCCTGAGTGAGACAGAGAAGAGAGACGGGGAGGGAGGGCTGTGGAGGTGGACAGGGACGTGATTGGGAAATGTGTGGTGGAGATTTGCTGTCACTGGAGACGTGGAGTGGGAGAGTAAAGAGATCTGATGCATGTTTTTCTAAGAGGTCATTCTCTCTTCTAGGGAAATGAAGTGTACGGAGGGCAGAACAGAAGCAGGAGCTCATTGGGATGCTACTCTGATTTTCTTAGCACTTTCATCTGCGAACTTTAAGGAATGCAAATCCTCAGAGGACGTGGATGAGAGAGAGTAAAAGTGAGATGAATGCTCTCAAAGCCATCAGAGAGAGCTCTGACAATGGTTTTTAAAAGTGTGAAGTACACTGCTCAGCTTGACCGCAAGGATCCAGACAGTCAAGGTGGTGTGTCGGTGATGGATGATACAGGAAGGCAGGAGAGAAGGAAGGGATGGGAACAGCACGCGGACTGAGAAAAGAAGCAGGGACAGCTCTGAAGTAGCAGAAAACTCACCCACTGTTTCTGTTTGCATGCTGCATTTCTTTCATCGTTAGAGTATTTGTGAGTACTAGGCTGTGGACTTCCCAGGGGACACTAGTAGTAAAGAACCCGCCTGACAATGCAGGAGACCTAAGAGACGCGGGTTCGATCCCTGGGTCGGGAAGACTCCCTGGAGGAGGGCATGGCACCCCACTCCAGTACTCTTGCCTGGAGAATCCCATGGACGCAGGAGCCTGGTAGGCTGCAGTCCATGGGGTTGCTATGAGTCGGACACAACTGAGCGAACACCATGATGGCCTCTGCCACCGCCATGAATCAGCCACGGGTATATATATATGTCTCCTGCCTCTTAAACCTCCCTCCCACCACCCTCCCCATCCCACCCCTCTAGGTTGCCACAGAGCATCGGCTTTGGGTTTTCTGGGTCATGCAGCGAGGAAAATCAAGAGTTGGGCAAGTGAGAGAAAGGACTTCAGGTAGAGAGCTCAAATAGTATGTGTGAACGTGAAGTGGTGTGAAGGGTTGTGCATGGGCCAGATCAGGGAGCTTCTTCCAGGTCACACTGTTGAGTAGAGAAGCAAGTTGTCTCTGAAATACTGCTTTCAGTAAATAACCTCAGATGTGCATGAAGTAAGGATGTTGTTCAGGAGAGGGATGCATGTTTTTATCGAGTTTTATATGACACTCCTTGTGCAGATCTTCTCCTGTGCATCACCTTGCTTCATAAGACTGTTTTGAAGTTTCCTTTTCATCCCTACCATGGACTATGGATGGAGAAACTGAGGTCGAGCCCATAACTCTCCAAATGGGTGGCGTTAGAGAGAAAAGTGGGAGACTGAGATTCATGTCAAGAATTTTGACTCTCACATTTTTTTGGCATCTCTACAGAATGGCAGGTCAACAAGCATGGTGGGAAAGGGCTTTGATACATTGACAAGGCTTGACCTGAATTATAAGGATTGTAGAGTTTTATTGTATTGGTGTTATGGATAGGTGTGACAATATTGTTTTCTTATGTGGATACAGCTCTGCTTTGTTTAGCTGTTTTCCCACATATCTCCACACTCATATAGATAAATTCTTCTTTCAGATAGATCAGAGAATTCTCATAACTTCAGACCTGCATACTTGCTTTCTCTTTTGACTGGAGAGCAAGTCCAAGCTCTGTTTTATTGAGCTCAGTCTCTGGAGACCCTCCTCATCTCTCACCGACCTCTGGAATTTTGCCTGCCTCATGCTTGGCTTTCGAAGTCCCTTAATCCTCTGTGATTTTTTTAAGACTTTTTTTTTTTTTAATGTGGACCATTTTTTAAAATGTCTTTCTTGAATTTGTTACAATATTGCTTCTATTTTATGTTTTGGTTTTGGTCCCTAGGCTTGTGGTTATCTTAGCTCCCCAACCAGGAATCCAACCCATCTCCCCTGCATTGGAAGATGAAGTCTTAACCACTGGACCGCCAGGGAAGTCCCCCTCTGCTTTCTTATCTTGTACCATGCATGTAGTTTGCTCTGTCCTCTCCCCCTAGACAGGAGGTTCTCGAGGACAGGCATATGTTTTATTTCTGCATTTCTGTAGTGTTTTATTCCACATATACTCAGTCTCTAGAACAATTTGGAATATAGTCAGTGCACAATTATATTCCAGCCTGTGTAGCCATTCATTGTCCTAATAGAATTACCTGTTCAGGGGAGTGCCTGACATTAACAGAAAATTGTATCGAGTGCCTAGTATAAGGCAGGCATTGTGCTGGGTTCTAGGGCTATAAAGGTGAAGAAAAAGACATGCTGAGGATGAATGGGACCAGGAAGAAAGGATTCTAAATATGGTGCTCAGCAGAGGCGGGGTTATATCTAGGCTATAACCTGAAGGGTAAGAAATCAGCTCTGTAAAGATTCATGTGCAAACTATTTCACGCATCAAGAAAATACCAAATTCAGAAGATCTGTGTCATAAGAAAATTTGTCACGTTCAGATAGCATATGTGGCTGGACCAGAGCAAATGAATGTGCGTGCCTGAGTGTATGTGTTTGTACGTCTGTATATGGGTCTTCATATATTTTTCAGTCCTTTTATTTCCATCCTTAAATCCTCCACTCTCTTTTTTCTTGTACCTGAGCTGAATGGCTACTTAAATAGTTGGAGTCTCTTGAAGTCACATTAACTGGTGTTCTTTTTCACAGAAATGGTGAACCTGACAGATAGGGAGGGTTTCCAATGTGTTCTTTTTAAACTACACTTAGCTGCTGTTCCTGGCTCTTAAATCGACATTCTTTCTGGCTTCCTTGAAGGGAACAATCAGATAGACTGTAGGTGGTCTTGCTTAGACATTTGAAGCTTTATTCTTAGACAAATACTGCCAGGATATGCTTTGATTCCTAAGAGCAGCTAGAACCTTTCATGGGGTGTGTGTGTGTGTGTGTGTGTGTGTGTGTGTATCTATATGTCTAAAGGGAGGAGAAAGGACTATTAACTTTGATCTCTTGAGCCCCTGATTGTGTAATTAAGAATCAATTGGCCAAAACCTAATTTTGAATATATAACCACTTGCACTAACTTGCTTCTGCTGAAATGATTTGCCAGGCAGTATTACATTAATGCCTAATCTTCTCTGAAAATCAGTTAGAAATACTCAATCACCCAGGAACAACTAATGTTTTCAGTGGAGCATCCACATTGTGTTAAACACGCATTGACTGATCTAGAGCATGTACTGCATTAACCAAAAGGAAGATAAAACTGGGTGGAAAGACAGTACAGGTAATCATACAATAGTTAGCTTTAAGGACCCTCCAAACCTCTTGGAGGCTGGACCTTCTGCCTCAAGTATTTGAAGTGTGTCTCTGTGGGTGCAGGGTGTAAAAAAGCAATACCACTAAAATCACTATTGAAATTGGAATGAATTGCACAGAATCGAGCATTTTCACTTAGCTTTTTATTCCTTTTTTTAAATTTTCTGTTTTATACTTTAGAAGTGAAACAACTTCTTGCCAAAGAAGTACAAACTTGTTAAGTAGTATCATAAAAATACTGTTTAGGGACTTGGTATTTTTACTGAAAAAATAGATACTGCTTTGTGTTTATGCAAACTAGGCTTAATTTGCCCTCATAAAATAGAATTGCATTACCTTGGGTCCGCTGTTTGGAAATTAGATAACATTAAAGAATATAATAAAATACAATGTAAATTTACCTCCACGCCTTCCTTTTTCCAAGATGAATTTTATTAGTATCTAGGGATTATTTGAGTTAATTCCAGATATTCTTTCTAAATTTACCTTAAGATTTTGCTTTGTGAGTCTCCTGCTTTTTCAAAGGCTGTCTTACCTGCTTTAAAACCAAATAAACACTTCTGTTGTGCAATGAAAACTTTTTAAGAAATGGGATTAAATTAAATTTATCGTTTTTAACTTTCAGTGTGCATATATTTATAGTTAAAAGGTATATGTGTGAGTATGTGTGCATGTGTAATTTTTTGAGCAGCTAATTTACAGGGTTGATACTATTGGTCTAATTATTAAAGTACACATGGGAATTTGTGTTAAAGAAAGGTAAACACATTCTAATCATTTCTTTATTAGTAAACAAATTTAACTTACGTGATCGGATACTTAAGTCAATGTTGTTAGTAAATAAAGGGATTTAAATTCTCTTACTGTGGGACTCATTTCTACTTGTTTGAAGTGTGGAATAGCTTTTTTCTGTCCCACGTGGCAACTTTGATAACTAGACTGTCTATGTGTGGGCATTAACCAGTCAGATGATACTTCCAGTATTTAAGCATTTGGAGAGAACCAAATAGCTTTAAATTTCCCAGAAGCCCTATAAGACACATAGTTACAAGATACTCACCATTGTAATGGAGATAGTTTGATTACCTACAGAATATCAAAAAATCTTTTGTGCTAGCAAATTTCCTTGTTAAAGTTATCCACAGTTCTTTGTGGCCATGTTTCAGTCACATTATGTACAACTTTAAAAAAATTTATCAGTAAAAAAATAAAAACTAGAAAACAGATGAATGTTATGTCTATGAGATACTAGGTCATTTTAACGAAAAGCTAGAATCCACTTAGTTCTGTAAATGTCAGTATTCTGCAGTGAAGTTAGCATGGTCTTCATTAGGTGGGATTCCATTTCTTAAACACTAGGTTTGTGGTCTTGGTTAAGTCATTTCCCTCTCATTTACTTCCTCACCTGTTAAACAGATTTAATACCTACTTTAGAAGGTTACTGTTGAAATACATTAGTGTTAGTTCATTATATATTCTCTTTTAATGTTGTTAATACCAGGCAGAGTTTGTGTTTACAGATATGTACATTATTATTTAGGTGTTTCACTTTTCCCATAAAGGTTGGGACTCAATTTTCAAATCAGATAATTATGTGCACAAGAACTGACTCTCCAAAAAACATTTTATTTTTTTTTGTTCTGCAAATTTACTTAGAGTATTTATCATGAGGCAAGTTTAACTTTTAAACAATATATGTTTAACATTTTTAATTTATTTTTATTTATTCTTGGTTGTGCTGGGTCTATTTTGCTACACGTGGGCTTTCTTTTGCTGTGGAGCTTGGGCTCTGGGCTAGGTGGGCTTCAGTAGCTGCGGCTCCCGGGCCCTAGAGCACAGGCTCAGTAGTCGTGGAGCATGGGCTTAGTTGCCCCGTGGCATGTGGAATCTTCCTGGACCAGGGATCTAACCCATGTCCCCTGCATTGGCAGGCTTAGTCTTAACCACTGGACCATCAGGAAAGTCTGCAAGCTTAATTTCGAGTGCTAGGGATTCAGAGATGTGTAAAGCCCTTTGCTAGTCTTTGTAAAGAGTATCATATTAAAATCACTGCTGGGGCTGGCACTGGAGGAATTGCTTAGAGGAGATGCTGAGTAGGGGAGAGGATGTGAAACCAAGAGGGGCAAGCACCATATCTAGTGTTTTACACCTCCTTTCTCCACAGCAGATAGATGGGAGGAGGTCAGTTGACTTAGAAAGGTCCTCCTGAGATGGGGCAAGCCCTGCCGTGAGAAGATTTCACCTGAACGGAAGACTCCACTCATCAGTCAGTAGGGGAAGTGTTTGTTCCAAACACAGTACATGAACCGCAATGATTATGTGACGTTGACCAATATAATTTTAAAGAAAATGATGTCTTTTGGTAATAGTTATTATTTGTTTAGTTCTCAGTGCCTTGATATTTGACAGACTGTATCTCCACATAGTCATAGCATATCTTTCACAGGTAATGCTAAAACAGTATCTGTTTTTCAAGTGAGATAGAATTGGTGTTATACTCAGAGATTTGGGGAGATAAGAGCTAGTATTTATAATACTAGTTTTCTACTGCTAATAATATGATACACTTTTAAAATATATTTACACAAAGAACAACAAATAAAATTAATAGTATTCTGGTACAGAAAAAATCCTCAAGTAGGTGGAAGGGGAAAAAAAACAAACAACCAGAAATATGGAAGCATTACTATGCTCTGTGAAGATTTACATTCTAAATATGTCATGTTCTTCCACCGACCAGTCTTTCTTCTTCTACCCCTGGGGTCCAAACGATCAGCTACTTTCATGAATTGTTGAAAAGCTATTCCAGATGATTTCCTTGCATCCATTTGGATGGATTCAAATGCACCCATCCATTTCCTTGTATCCACATCCCTTCCCAATTTTCACTCTATGCTTAGTCACAGAAGTGATACAGTTTGATTTGCATTTTGAGAAGATGGTGCTTCCCTGGTGGCTTAGATGGTAAAGAATCAGCCTGCAATGCAGGAGACCTGGGATTGATCCATGGATGAGGAAGATCCCCTGGAGAAGGAATGACAACCCACTCCAGTATTTTTGCCTGGAGAATTCCATGGACAGAGGAGCCTGGCGGGCTAACGTCCATGGGGTTGAAAAGAGTCGGACACGACTGAGTGAATAACACTTTCACTTTGAGAAAATCATGTGAGATACTACACATTAGCTGTTTTTCTTTACATAGAAGAGATAAAATCCTAAGGATCCCTAACAGACATCACATGACTTGCCCCTGCCTTTCTTTTTGTTTATGTGTTTATTTTATTTTTGTTTGTGCTAGGTTTTCGTTGCTCGACCTGGGCTTTTTCTAGTTGCTGTGAGCGGGGGCTACACTCTAGTTGTAGTGTCCCAGCTTCTCATTGCAGTGGCTTCTTCTGTTGCAGAACACCACCTCAAGGTACTTGGCTTTAGTAGTTGTGGTACAATGGCTTGGTTGTTCCGTGGCACATGGGATCTTCCTGGACCAGAGATCCAACTTATGACCCCAGCCTAGGCAAGTGGATTCTTGACCACTGGACTACCGGGAAAGTCCTGCCCTTGCCTTTCTATTCAACCTCCTGTAGACCATGCATCCTCCTCAAAGAAGTTATTTCTGTCAGGCAATTATTAAACATCAGGTCCGAAGAACTCTGCCTTGAAAGATACACAGGTGAACAAGAAGACATGGGCACTGCCTTCAGGATGCCTAATAATATTCAATAACTGATTTGAGGAATTTGTTCCATTGCTGTCTACATCAAAGGTTTCTACTAACTTATGCATTGAATGAATTCCAGCAAAGCTGGCAAATTCCTGTGAAGCAAATCCCATTTTCCCATCCACTTCCATTATGATATTGAAAATGCATTTCCTCTTGGTGAGAGGACCTGCAGTATTCAATTGCTTGGCACAGCGGCTCGTTGGGAAATCATCTCTCTTTAAATGCGTAAAGAGAAAAGGAGGAGCCATAGGCGTGACGGGAATTGTTAATGTCCTACAAAGGTGCTACAGTTAAAGGTTAATGGTGGCTAAGAAATTATTTCTGGCTTTTACCTTCAGCAGAGTAAATATGAGACTTACTGGTGAAGACAGGCAAAGGCTTTTGATTTTGAATCCCAGTTTTTTCCTCATTAATGGAGTGAGCGAGGACAATTTACTTAACTTCTTTGAGTTCCATGTTTTTCAAATGTGTCAAAGATTGGAGTGTGGAATGTTAGTGACAAAGAGTTAGAAATCATAGTTGACCTGATGCTGGGGAGGGAAAATAAGAAAAGAATCACATCGTGGGGTTATTTTGTTTTATGTTGTCATTTTTGGCACTAAGCCATTTGAATCAAAAGCAGTAGTGAGGATCGACACCCAGTTACATTCCCCATGGTACTCTGCACTCATGTCATTTAATCTTTTCAACATCGATTCACTCAACAAACAGGTATTGAACTCCTATGCACATTTGCTAAATAGAGTAAAACCTCGTAGCTGCCTGCAGTATTTCCCTAAAGGTGTCTGTCTCATGAAGAGCTGCTTCTCTGCTAAAAATATCTTACTCTGTCTTATCTCTAGCACCTTCTCTCAACACAGAAGTCAGAGAGGGGGGAAAAGAAATCCATTTGGGATCAGAAAGGTCTTGCCTTCTATATTACAACCTGTACCACTTACCAGCAAGTGTGCTGGGCTCATCCTTTTCAGACAGAAACTGCTTTATCAATAATTTTTCTGTACTACCTCATTTACAGGTCTCTGGCTCTCTTGATTTCAGGATTATACAGGCTAGACATGCTGTGAAAAACCAGGGCATAGGAAGCGCGAGCGTGATGCTGTGGTTCATGGAGGTTAAGATGTCTTAACTCCAGCATTGACTGACGTGCATCCTGTGAGGTATTAACAGATGCCACATGAAATAGTGTTTCACAGTATTGACCACAAAACATGTGAGTTTTTAATATTAACCTGTTTCTTTGCTGTAGGAGTACCAGAACTTTTAACGTGCCGAACCTGTTTTGTGTGTCTCCAATTAGTAACAGTATAAAGTGAACGTAGACCATAATTTCCCCAAAATATGTTGATCACCTCGGGTGCATAAGATTATTTTTGAAAATTTTCACCCCCTCTGCTACTTCTGTCATCAGAGGAGTTTATTTCCCTGCCCTAATTTTTTCAAAAGTATTGACAAAGGAAAGAACTTTATAATAAAAGGAAACTGCACTGAACAATTAGAATGTACTCTTGTCTTTAGTATATTCTTGAGAGGGATTAAAAATATGCACTTAGCATCTATTATTGGACTGCTGCTTCTTTCAGTCAACCCTGGACAGATTCTTTGCCACTTGGAGCCCCAGTTATATTCTGGATACATATTTGCAATATTTGGTAAATAATGAATGAGTAGTGTGTCTGCTATTGGAGAGACACCGTGCTAGATGTTAAGTGTTGACTGTGAAGCTTCTTTTGGATGTTTCTTCCAATGTCATGATGTTTGTTTGTTTTTTTCTTTTGGCCATGCCATTCTGCATGGGGTATCTTAGTTCCCAGACCAGGGATCTAACCCACTCTGCCCCTGCATTGGAAGTGCAGAGTTTCAACCACAGGACTATCAGGGAAGTCCTTAATTTCATGACTTTTTAAACCTAAAATTATATAATCAGATTCAAATCAGAAAAGCAAGAGATGGGAAATTCGCAGAAGCTAATTCTTGCAGGCACGCTTAGTTAACCCTTTGTTAGATGTCTTAATGTCTTTCTGTTTTACCCTGTTATTCTGTACTGCGTCAGCACCACTTAAACAGCTTCTCAGATTTTATCCCAATCTGGTGTCATTAAATGAAGTTCAGTTGATACTTAGCAACTGCTTGATTTACATGTGGTTTTCCTGTTATGTTGCCATTCTCAGTGCGGTTCTTAACGGCTAGATAGCCAAGACAGAAGTGTGGACAGAGCAGACATACTTGTTATATATGTGCTCTCAACCATATATACAGTGACTGTTTCACTGTGATATACATGCCATTAAACCTGTAAGAACTGATCCTGAAGCTCCAGTTCTTTGGCCACCTGATGAGAAGAGCTGACTCATTGGGAAAGACTTTGATGCTGGGAAAGATTGAGGTCAGGACGGGAAGGGGGCGACAGAGGATGAGACGGTTGGATGGGATCACTGACCCAAGGGAACCGAGACTGAGCAAACTCTAGGAGTTAGTGAAGGACAGGGAAGCCTGGTGTGCTGCAGTCCGTGGGGTCTCAAAGGGCTGGACACACTGGGCAACTGAACAATAACAACCTGTGGATAATTTTCATCTCCTGTGACATCTATTATTTGAGAATGGGACCACCACAGCCTTGGATGTTAGCCGATAGCAATTCCGTGTTGAAGTTTACACATGATTTAAAGACTATTTGATGTTTATTTTATTCTTAGATATAATTTAAAATTCTCCAGAGTAATGAATGAAATGTTTCTAAGAAGGAATTGAAACAAATATGTCGAATGAGGAGAGGGAAAGCATATTCATTCATTAAGTCTGAAAATGAGAAAAATTTCATTTCGAGAAAAAAAATGGAATATAGTTCCTCTCAGATTTACACTACCTGAAACTTGAATTCTATTCCGTTTTTATTTTCAATTGACTCATATATTCCAGGAAGAGAGAATTCAACATAGAATGAGAACTTCTTGAAGGCAGGGGCCATGTTTTATTCATCATCTCTGTGTATAACTCCTCTGGAAAATAATAGGGGCTCAATATATGCTTGTATGACTCTGTATGACTGAAAAGTAAAAAAGATTGAATCATACAGTTATAAAAATATGTTTTAGGGGAATGATCAGCATTTTCCTTGACACATTTAATACAGTTTTTATTCAAACTATTGAGATATTAAAAAGACTCGATACCTTATGGAAAAGTCATTTTTGCCTTCTTTCCTCATAATCATTGTAATAATAATCATACTCAAACCTAGTGTGAAATACACTTCAATTTAGAAATAAGATCTACAATAACATTCATGTATGGGAAAGAAATAATGGTGTGGAGTTGTTTTGATAATGTTTGTGATACTGTTCTTGAGCAATCTTGAAATTCTTGGGTTTAAGGAATAAAGAGCTGTTTCAACCCCACCCCCACCCCCCAGCAGGAGCATGCTAGTAAACTATGGAGACACTGCTTCAGTCACTGTGGAATAGTCCATCCAATAAATGGGAGAATTGACCTCTACCTGGGAACCTTCCCCAGTGGCTCAGATGGCAAAGAATCTGTCTGCAATGCAGGAGACCTGGCTTCGATCCGTGGATCAGGAAGATCCTCTGCAGAAGGGAATGGCTACCCACTCCAGTATACTCTGGGAGAATCCCATGGATAGAGGAGCCTGGTGCGCTATAGTCCATGAGGTCACAAAGAGTCAGGCACGACTGATCACTAACACTTTCACTTTTTTCTTTGGGAACCAGACAACCAGATTTGGTCAACCTTAGTCACCTACAGGGAGGTTCCCTGGAGGAGGAATGGCAATCCAATCCAGTATTCTTGCCTGGAGAATTCCATGGACAGAGGAGTCTGTGGGCTATGATGCATGGAGTCGCAGAGTCAGACACGGCTGAAGGGACTTAGCATGCATGCGTGCAGTTACCTAGATCTGAGGCCAGATCCCCAGTCACTAGGTCCTCATTACTTCTCTTGTCCTCTCTGATTTCTTTACGTAAGATTGTTTTTCCCCAGCCATGAGAAGAAGAGAAACACTGTCATTCAGCTCAGCAAATATTTGCTAAGAGGCCAAACTGGAGATTAGAATCTGCAGATATTTATGAGCTGTGCCTCCTTGGACAAGTCTCTCAGTGGCATTGAACTTCAGGATAATCTTTATTCTTTCTAAATGCCATCTTGTTTTCAGGGTCAAGAGGGTTGACATGTACGAGGGGAGAGGTGGAAGAAAACTAATCTGTCTTGAACACTTACTGTATGTCTAATAGTATACCTTTCAAACCTCAGCTTCCTAATTCACTAAATGTGTATTGATACCTACCTACTTCAAAGGAGAAAACAGAAGCTTGATTAGGCATCAGCTGTCAGAGATTGAACTCAAGTCCTGACATACCTGATTCTGAAATTTATGTAATTTCTTTCTTTCCTGAATAGCCTTTCCAGAAAAACTGTAAATAAAGGTATTAAAAATCAATGCTTTCTTTAGAATTTTGCTAGGCACTGCATAGTATACAATCTTCAATTCTTATGGTTTCCACAATTTCATATAGATATACTTTTCATTTAGAAATAAGGAAAAAAGAGTTCCTAGTCTGGTTCAAACATTTTATGGAGTTGTTCATTTTTTGGATAAATCTTAAGCCAGCGAGGCAAAAGTTACCACTAGCAAGAAGCCCTTGTAGTCCTCTCCAAAACAGTGGAGCAGGTCTTAGTGCAGAGGGATGATTCCGCTTGTGTGCGCGCGCGTGTGTGTGTGTGTGTGTGTGTGTGCGTGTGTGTGTGTTCATGTGGGATCTTAGAGGTGCACAGTGGGTGGTAGAGGTTTCAAAGTAAGGAAATGGACTCAAATTTTTTGTCTTCTTTGACAGGTACTGATTTTGAAGTTGCTGAAATCCATACTGCCTCAGACTTATTAAAATGAAGGGAAATCACAAAGCATCTTTGATTCAGCCACATTTCTTTTCACGTTTTCCAGCCATTCATTCTTCAGCCTTCCAAGGGATTTAAAGGAAAAATAGGAGGAAATAATGAAACACACGGAAAAAAAAAATCACCATGCCTGAGAAAGCTGTTAGAAAGCCTAGTTCTCTGTAAGCAGCTCGCTCCACCACCTTTTAGCAACATATTTCTCTTGATTCACACCAGCTGGTCGTTTCTAATTTCTCCTCAGTGTCTTGGAATAGCTATTTCCCTTGAAGCTAATCTCTCAGCCTTTGCCGATGACTCCCTGAGTTTGAAATTCCTGCAGAAGGCATTAATATTAGTCCTCCTCAACTTTCCGCTCTTAACGCTTAAATAAACTTAGCCTTAATAGCTGACCTTTGAGTAAGGACGCTCCCAGAGATTCACAGCCCCTATGAGCTTAGGTAACCTTTAGGGGTAAGAATGGTGATATATCACATGGATAAACTCGAATCCCTGCCTTTTATCAGTCATCTCGGCTCAAAATGAAGTTTCATTTTTGGGCAGGACTGGCTGAGGTGTGAGCATCCTGCCACTCATCACCTCTCTTTGGACAGTGGCAGTAGTTTTAATGGAAAAACAGACTTTGTGACTATCTAGATGCAAATTCTGTTAACAAATATAGAGCATATGTGACTATCTAGATGCAAATTCTGTTAACAAATATAGAGCATATTTCTCAAGCACTATTGTAGTTCATCTTCACAAGGATCCTGACAGGTGGGTATTTTCATGTCTTCTTTAGAAAAATATTTAAAGGAGGCTTAGAGAGCTTAAGCAATTGCTAATATCACATAGCTCATAGGAATAAAATCTTCAGACCCAGATTGTCAAAGTCAAAAGCCTCAAAAGCCATTTCTTCCTAATGGATGACAGTATCCAATCTTCGGCTGTGATAAATCTGATGAACTTGCTTCTGTTTGAACCTGTTTTCTTAGATTTTGGACCATGTTTTCTTTTGTCTTTCTGTAACATTAGTGATAGTCACTCAGTTGTGTCCAACTCTCTGCGTCCCCATAACCACACTCACCAGGCTCCTCTGTCCATGAGATTTTCCAGGCAAGGATGCTGAAGTGGGCAGCCAGTCCCTTCTCCAGGGGATCTTCCCAACCTAGGGACTGAACTCAGGTCTCCTGCATTGCAGGCAGATTCTTTTTCCTATGAGACACCAGAGAAGCCTTGTAACATTGGTAGGACTTTAACTACATGTGTGTATCTCTATATATATTAAACATTTTATTTTTATTTCTTCTTTTATATTATTAACAGACTCCTTACTTTGGAGAAGCCTTGTCCAGGAAATAAGGAAATCAGAATCATGCCTGGAATATTGCTTCTCATGATTGTGAATATATAGATATCAGTATCTTTTAAACTGTAAGTGCTCTACATATAGCTAATTCATTCAGCTTTCAGAACAACTTAATAAATCACCACCGACACTATTCCTGTTTTTAAAAGGAAAAGGAATTAAGGCTTAAATAATTTGGAAAAGGTGACACAGTCAATAAGTATTCAAACTGCTATATTATTCAGACTACTATAGTGAGTATCAAATGGACAATGGCACCTCCTCCAGCTGTGTTTAGGAAGAGATGACTGAGAACTCTTATTATTTTTTTTAAAAAAAGTGTTTATTTAGGCTGTCTCAGGTCCTTGTTGTGGCACATGCAGCCTTCGTTGCGTCTTGCAGGATCTTTCATTGCACTCATACACTCTGTAGCTGTGGTGTGGACTCCCGAGTCGGCAGGCTCAGTACTTGTGGCACACAGGGTTAGTTGCTCCTTGGCATGTGGGATCTTAGTTACCTGACCAGAGATTGAACCCTCAACCCCTGCATTGCAGATTCTTAACCACTGGACCACCGGGGAAATCCCTGAGAACTCTTAGAGGTTTATTTTTGTGTTAGAAATATCAATCAAAGCCAGCAAGATGTCCATTGTCTGCCAATCAACATTTCAGCCCCTCTAGAGTCATTTCTTGTCACTCCATGCCTTTCAATTGAGTGTTGCAAACTCTTGCCGGCCACTCATGTGCTGGGGATTGTGGCATTACATGCTTTACACCTATTACCGTCTCATTCCAGCCTCACGACACAGCTCTGAGGTGATGAGCAATGCTCTCAAAACCTTCCTCGTTCTCACCTGTTGTTGTTTAGTTGTTAAGTCATGTCTGACTCTTGCAACCCCATGGGCTGTAGCCCGCCAGGCTCCTCTGTCCATGGGATTTCTCAGGTAAGAATACTGGAGTGGGTTGTCATTTCCTCCTCCAGGGGATCTTTCTGACCCAGGGATCAAACTGCATCTCTTGCATTGGCAGGTGGATTCTTTACTGCTGAGGCACCAGGGAAGCCCTCATCTGTAGAAGGAGATAATAGGTAACTTCCCCAAAGAGGTTCTTGTATATATACGTATATATGATAAACTGAGGATGCAAATTCAGTTCTGCCTGATCTTAGAGCATCTGCTCTTTACCGTTATGCTGTGCTGTAGATCTCTTTGTTAGGGTGGTCCTCCATAGGCTTTGGTGACTTAGCTCTCTTCTTTGGTTGACACTACTCCTAATTCTATTTTTCTCCGTTCTCACAGTACTCTCGGAGAAGGCGATGGCACCCCACTCCAGTACTCTTGCCTGGAAAATCCCATGGACGGAGGAGCCTGGTAGGCTGCAGTCCATGGGGTTGCTACGAGTCGGACACGACTGAGCAACTTCACTTTCACTTTGCACTTTCATGCATTGGAGAAGGAAATGGCAACCCACTCCAGTGTTCTTACGTGGAGAATCCCAGGGACGGGGGAGCCTGGTGGGCTGCCGTCTATGGGGTCGCACAGAGTCGGACACAATTGACGCGACTTAGCAGCCACAGCACATTACTATGTTGCTTCAAGAATCAGATGAGGCATTCATTTACAGAAAAGAAATCTTCTCTTATGGTCAGCCTCTGGGCTTCATAATACTGTGCTATAATAAATATAATTTCACTTTCCATGCTATAATAAATATTCTGTTTATTGTTTTATCACTCCCATTAGATTATGAGATCTGAGAAAATGGTTTATGTCTCAAGTATATGTGTTATTTTTCAAACTCAAACAGTACATGGAAAATAGAATAGTCATTCAACAAACTTCCATTGAACAGCTGATATATCTGAATAAATCCAGTTCTCACACAGATGTAGTTGGGGATTATTTGGTATCCATGTATGCAAACTAGGCTTTGCCTGAGAGAAGAATGGCCACTCTATCAAGAGCTCAGTACCATCTTGACATGAAATTGAGCTGCAAATACCTATTCAGAATCCGAAGGTAATATGAAGGACAGGAGGATCCTCTGAATGTTATCCTCCTCAAGTGTCTGTAATCTAGACACTGGAAATCCATGTTAGGGCCACTGTTTGTCTCTGTTCATTTGTTCTTGTATTCAGTGACCCATTACACACAGCACTGTATATCGATGAGACATTCCCCTCGGCACAAGTGTACAAACTAAGCAAGGTGGATAAATTGTCTGCTCTCATGAGGCTCATGTTCTAGTATTTGAGACTAGGGAAGAGTACAATAAAATGAAATAGAACTAGATAATGTAGAATGACTGGTGACTAGTTTGATTTGTTTAGGAAGTCTTTTCTGAATTAGTGATTATTTTTCAGCTAGGATGTGAATGACGAGAAGTATCCATCCATGAAAAGACAAGAGGAATTAATGCAAACACGTTTAGCAAGGAACAGATGGACTTGTTAGAGGAATAGAAAGTAATATAGGGTGGCTGAAGAGTGGTGAGCTAGGACTGCAGTATTGTGAGATGGAGTCAAAATGTAACATCAAGGTCAGTTAATAGGTGCTTATGGATTGATAAGGAGTTTAGTTTGTTTTCTAAATGTGCACTAAATATGTTGGGGGGGTATTAAAGAGTTTTAAACTAGGGACAATAACATGTCATATATATATATATATGTCATATATATTATATATATATATGTTATAATATATAACTCAAGATGCAGTATGTAGAATGGGTCTCAGGGAAGTAAAAGTGGAAGAGGGGGGACCATTTATATTGGCTTAATCAAGGGATGATATTTCATGGTCTGAGGATGTAGATAACAATGGAGATGAGAAAACAGGTCAGTTTAGGGATATTATTTAGAGGATGAGGCAACATCTCATTTGGATGTGGGACTTTCGAGAAGAGAAGAAACCAGGATAATGTCTAGATTTCTGCTTTGAACAACTGGGTAGATGGTATTGCTGCTTCCTCAAATGAGGAGCAGGTTGTGAGTAGAGATGAGTTCAAGGGATTGAGAGTTCTGCTTGGGTCATGGTGGTAACCTCCTTCAGTGTTCTTGCCTTGAAAATCCCATGAACAGAGGATCCTGGTGGGCTGCAGTCCATGGGGTCACAAAGAGCTGGACACAACTGAAGTGACTTAACAGCAGCATAGTGATCCTGAGATTCCTCTGAGGCTTGTAGCTGGGACTTGATAGTGTGTTGGATTGTCAAACACAATGTGAGTCTGGGGTCTAGAGGGAGGTCTTTCACAACATTCACTTTGTGGGATCACTAACACTGAAAGGAGGGCAGAAGATAGGATGAGATCAGCTAAGAAGAGTGTGTGAATAGAGAAGACCCAGGACAGCCCTGCAGGAGGGAAATCCAGCCTTCTGAGTTCTGGAGCAGGAGGGTGCATCTGTGGAAGAGAGGAAGAGTATACACCGAAACAGTGAAGTGTTTGGGGAATCAAGCAAAAAAGTGTTTCAAGGAGACTGTGACTCTTTGTTTTACTTGCTGTTATCATTATTTTAATTAAAATCATTTTGGGTCAAAGCAAGAGCTATTTGAAGAGTGCTTTGAAGAAATGTTAACTTCCCAAAAAGGAAAAAAAAATAAAAGGTATTGGCCGTATTTCTAGGTCACCTCTGAAAATTTCACAATACAACTGAAGCTGTCTTTTAAGGCTGCACATGAATAAAATGAGAACCAAGGATAAATGCAGTCAACCTCAACTGCTTATTTTTCTCATGGATTATGTCATAAGTCTTTGAAAACAGTGTTGCATTACTGTAAAATGACTGTGTATTTTTCTTTGTCAAGTTCAACCTGATTGAGTTTTGTGTGCCTTTGAAATGGTACAAGATGAATAGGATCGCTTGTGACTCCTCTATTTGCCAACATTTTCTCACTGTTAGTTTATCGTTATTACCATTTTTATTATTATTATTATGCATCTGTTTCTCTTGTCCTTAAGATCCAAGACTCTTTAGTTCTAGTGAGGTGGATGATCCTGGAGCCTGTTACACAGAGTGAAGGCAGTCAGAGAAGAGCAAATATCATATTTTAATGCATATATATGGAACCTAGAGAAAGTGGTATTGATGAACCTATTTGCAGGGAAGGAATGGAGACGCAGATGTAGAGAACAGACTTGTGGACACAGTGGCCAAAGGAGAGAGTGGGAAGAACGGAGAAAGTAGCACAACATATACACTCTGTCATGCGTAAAATAGATAGCTGGTGAGAAGGTGTTACGCAGGGAGCCCAGCCTGGCATTCTGTGATGACCTAAGGGGTGGGCTGGGGTGGGGGGCTCGAGAGGGAGGTGATATGTGTATAATTATGGCTGATTTGCCTGTACAGCAGAAACCATCGCAACATTGAAAGGCAATTTCCTCCAATTAAAGAATAAATTTTATATATATATATATATATGTATATTATATATATATATATAAAAGATCGGAGACTCATAAAGACTTTACTTTTATAATTCTTGAAAGACAGAAAAGACAGGGAAGAGGGTATCTCTTGGGGTGTTCCATATGGCATCTCCTTGCCATGAAGTTGCTGTTGAATCAGCCGTGGTTACATCAGATTCAGAGAGACTTAAGGGATTCCAGTAGCTTCTGTTCTGGGCCTTTTTTTTTTAAAAAAAAAAAAAAGATAAAACAACCCATTAGTATAGCTCCATCCAGAAAGGCTGTAAACTCTGGCCCTGGTGAGGAGCACACATATTCAGAAGCCAATTCGGGCCAGTGATGAGATCTTTAATGTGCAGATAAATATTGGATGGGGCAGGGAGCACAGTGGGATTCGATCTTGCGGTGACTCATTGATGCTGATGTGAGGAAGATGGAAATGAAGATAAGGGGTGGATGTATTGTTTTTAATATATTCTTCACTTGTGTAAAAAATCTACAAACTCTCCAAGAAACATAATTCCAGGACTGACTTATATTTTCTCTTGGATGTTGATTACTTCTGATGTGGTAAAATTGGTGAGTTAATAAGGAGCTCTGCTAAACAACTAGAGAAGGGAATGGCAGCCTACTCCAGTACTCTTGCCTGGAGAATTCCATGGGTAGAGGGCCTAGCAGGCTATAGTCGATGGAGTCTCACGGAGTTAGACACGACTTTTCACTTTTCCTGCTAAGCAAAGAGATGCACCTCTTTCATGAGGGTTGCAAGAGAAGAGAGGACAAGGGCGTTTTGTGAGCCAGACATTTCTGGTTTGAATCTCTGTCACTACAAGTCAGTGTTCTCTCTCTTAAAAAAATACATTTATTTATGCTGATGTTGGGTGTTGGTTGCTGCTTGAGGGCTTTCTCTAGTTGCCTTGACTGGGGGCTACTTTCTAGTTATGGTGTGCAGACTTTGCATTGCAGTGACTTCTCTTATTGCAGAGCACGGGCACATGGGCTTCAGTGGTCGTAGCTCCCGGGCTCTAGAGCTCGGGGTCAGAGTTATGGTGCATGGGTTTACATAAATAAAAGGTATTTATTTATTTTGCTGCACAGGGTCTTAGTTGTGGCCTTAGCTGGGGCAATGTGGGGTCTTAGTTCCCAGATCAGGGATGGGACCTCTGTCTCCTGTATTGCTGGTGGATTCTTAACCGCTGGACCACCAGGAAAGCCCCAAAGTCAGTGTTCTCTTGCACAAGTTTTTTAAACTCTTGAAGTCTCAGCTTCTTATCTGTGCCGCATGACACCACTTATATTTAGTTCCAGTTACTTACAGTGTTATTTCACATGCTTCTCCAAATTGCTGAACCTTTAGCCTTTCTCTCTAACTTTGTATGTGGCAGGAGAGGCAGATATGTGTGCATAGCCCAGCATTTAAGATTATGGTAGGGCTTGGTATTTAGCTTTTGGTATTAAAGTCAATTAACAATGATTTATTAGCTACTGGGAAGGTGCAATATAAATAATAAACTTGAAGGTTATAGATAAATTATATTTTTATTGGAATGCTAATAAATTATAATGCCACATTATGAAATAAGTAGCTGTGTTCTTCAAACATCTGAGTAAAAGTCACCTGCTGAAAATTTACCCAACGATGGCACATATTAACTTAGCTGTCAGAATAAAATCTGCAAAGGAGGAAAAACAATGCTTCCCATATCCAAACATGGTTTGTTTGAATTTAGAATTATTTCTACAAATCTATACATTAATAAATATGGACAATACAGAAATCTTTTTTTTTCTGATTATGTAGTAATAAACTTTCCCCCTAAACTTTTTTTTCGTCCTTGAGAAGGGAAGGCCATATTTTGTTTGCACATATTCCCCGTATTCCTTGAATTAAGCTCTGTGCCTTAATTCTTATTGGAAACAAGTTGAATTGTTATGATAAATGAAGGCATCTTTTCATACCTCTTCAACTTTTTGGATTCAATACTGATATCCATATTGAAGCACGATTCCTTTTTTAAAATATTCTTTTAAAAATATTTGTTTATTTATTTGGCTGTGCCAGGTCTTAGTTGTGCCATGCAGGATCTTTAACTGTGGCATGTGGACTCTAGTTCCCTGACCGGGGATGGTGCAACTGGGTCCCAAGCATTGGGGGTGCAGAGTCTTAGCCATGGGCGAAGTCACTGGTACACGATTCTGAAGAGGGTTTGGGTGGCAGTTTAGTCGCTAAGTCATGTCCAACTCTTGCAACCCCATGGACTGTAACCCGCCGGGCTCCTATTTCCATGGCATTACCCAAGCAAGCATACTGGAGTGGGTTGCCATTTCCTCCTCCAGGAGATCTTCCTGACCCAGGGATTGAACCTGTGTTTCCTGCATTGGCAGGCGAATTCTTTACCACGGAACCATCAAAGAGTGTTGACAAATAGTATCGGCTCTAGGGACTGAGAAACTTGGAATCTGAAAAAGAGATTAGTGCATCATCCTCAATGAGATCTTTGTTGAGTTCTTCATCTTCTTTGCTTTCTTTTTTTCTGAGTAACAGAAATATTTATACAGTACATCTGCATGTAATAGTGTAATGGCTTGTTGTTCAGTCACTCAGTCATGTTTAGCTCTTTGCAACCCCATGGACTGCAGCACACCAGGCTTCCCTGTCCTTCTCCATCTCCTGGAGTTTGCTCAAACTCATGTGTATTGAGTCAATGATGCCATCCAACCGTCTCACCTTCTGTCGTCCCCTTCTCCTCCTGCCCTCAATCTTTCTCAGCATCAGGGTCTTTTCCAATGAGTCAGCTCTTCCCATCATGTCGCCAAAGTATTGGAACTTCAGCTCTGCATCAGTCCTTCCAATGAATATTCAATGAATAATGACAAACATGTATTAAATGCTTACTATATAGCTGGCACAATACTAAATATTTTACCTTTGTTATTTCATTCTATGTTCACAAACCCTGGTAGGGGATATGAACTAGCATCATCTCAGTTTCAGAGGAGCAATTGCTGAAGGTCATGCTGTATATAAGTATTATTAGAGTTGAAAACACAAGCCTGTCTACTGCACGTTAACCTCAGTTCAGTACTGCTGCTTTCTACAAAACCCACTGGGAAGGAAAACCCCGTGAGGCTAATGATCTTTGGACATTTGAGTGATTTTGCTTACCTGTGATTTTCAGAGAGGTTACCAGATAGGAGTGTTATGTTTCTGTTCTCAGCTTAACTGTTTGCTAAAACCTTACATTTTAACATGACTCCTCATATGCACGATTTACTAACACTAACATTTTGGAGGTATATTTGCATATTGCAGAGGTATGGCCAAAGAACAGGGCCTCTGGTTGTGTATTATGCAGAGGAAAACAGAAAACAAGGATATATTTCTCCTTTAGTCAGAGATGCCGGCAGGAGTGCGGGTGGAGTGGGGCTCCTCATTAATATCGAACTGCAAGGAATGATTGCTTCCAATTTTGTGGTATCCTTCTCCATGAATGAACTACTTCAGTTCTGAAATGACTGGCAAGAACATGGAAATCACGTATTTTGTAAAATAATTGTCATTTGGGATAACTGAGTAATTCCCTCCTTATCAACTCATCTACCGTCACAGATGTATTACATAGATCTGGGCATCATTAGAAATTGGTGAAATATACACTTGATGAAATCATTTTATATATGATTTGGGGAATTTTTAAAAAATCTCCATTACTTTATCTTGATGACTCAAGATGAGGTGTTGTAATTTTCCAGGGCATCAATGAAATGCTGAATTGTGCCATTTGTCTCTTTTAGAGGAATTTAACTCCATTAAATTGAATAATATTTAGTACTTATAGCGTATCATCTCCTTTCAAATGGAAACATTAACTGCTGTAATTAATCCTCCCAGCACTTCTCCAAGCTAAAAATATAAACAGAAATAAAGAAAGCAATTAGGAACAGGTGTGCCCTTGATAAAAGAAGGAAACACAATTAGATGTTCAGCCTCTGACTGAGGACTCCTGGGTTCAGTTACTGCCTGGAGAAGGTTTTCTTCTTTAGGGAGGAAGCAGTTCACTTCCTAGAATTGCGGCTTATACACAAAGCTTGATTAACTGGAAGAAGATATCTAGGTTCCTTTACAGGTATTGTGAATAAAGCTCCGTCACTAGCAGAGGCTTGAAAACAGTGACACCATGGGCTCCTCTACACTGAAATGCTGTATTTGTTTTCACTCTGTGAAAACCTGAATTATGGTTTGTTGGCTATTCACTTTCTCCTCTGGCTTATGCCAGTTTTTCAGGGTCTAAGAAAGGATGTGTGTATGGGGAGGGGGATATGGAAGTAGCAGATAGTAGGCAAAGATTGTTTCTTTGGTCACTGGTGTCCACTGTGACACACATCATCTCTCAGAAATATATCTCAAAATCATCAGTTTGATTCTTTCTAAAGCATGCATCTAACCATTTGCTGGCATCCTTCAGTTGTTTCTTTCTGTCTTCAAGACCAAATCCAAGCTACCTTCCATTGCACAAAACATGTCATCATAAACAGCCTCTTCCTGTTCTTCATCTCCCAGTCTTTGAGGACTATAAGCCCAGAACCATGTTTTAACGTTTATGGGCTTCCAACTAAGATCATGGCATCTGGTCCCATGACTTCATGGCAAATCGATGGAGAAACAATGGAAACAGTGACAGACTTTAATTTTGGGGCTCCAAAATCACTGCGAATGGTGACTGCAGCTATGAAATTAAAAGATGCTCCCTCCTTGGAAGAAAAGCTGTGACCAATCTAGACAGCAGAGACATTGCTTTGCCAACAAAGGTCTGTCTAATCAAAGCTATGGTTTTTCCAGTAGTCATGTATGGAGAGTTGGACCAGAAAGAAAGCTGAGTGCCAAAGAATTGATGCTTTTGAACTGTGGTGTTGGAGAAGACTCTTGAGAGTCCCTTGGACTGCAAGGAGATCAAACGAGTCAATCCTAAAGGAAAATCAGCCCTGAATATTTGTTGGAGGGACTGATACTGAAGCTGAAGCTCAAATCCTTTGGCCACCTGATGTGAAATGACTCATTGGAAAAGATCCTGATGCTGGGAAAGATTGAAGGCAGGAGAAGGGGATGACAAAGGATGAGATGGTTGGATGGCATCACCAATTCAATGGATGTGATTTGAGCAAGCTCCGGGAGTTGGTGATGGTCAGGGAAGCCTGGCGTGCTGCAGTCCATGGGGTCGCAAAGAGTCGGTCACGATTGAGCGACTGAACTGATGCTGATACTGGTGGCTCAGAGGTAAAGAACCTGCCTGGCAATGTAGGAGACACGTGTTCGATCCTTGGGTTGGGAAGATCTCTTGGAGAATGAAATTGCAACCTGCTCCAGTATTCTTGCCCAGGAAATCCTATGGACAAAGGAGCCTAGCAGGGTACAGTCCATGGGGCCGCAAAAAGTCAGTCACAACTTAGGCACTAAACAACAACAACAGCAAACAACGTGTGATTGTATGCTGGTTAAAAAATCCTATTGCATGGAGACCACCCACTAATTACACTTGGAAAAGCTATGATCCACACAGGAGCGGTATAACAGTTGTTTTTAGTCCAAGTGAATGTTAAATTTACCTCGGAGGCTGTAAAATACTGATTCCTGAGTCCTATTGCAATATTCTAATTCAGAATTTAAGGAAATGGTACCTGGACTTTGGTATTTTACAAAATCCCCCAACATTAGTGATTACAGTTTTCATCCAAATTTTAAAACCACTTAAAGATAATATAACATAATAAAAGTATATTACCTAGCAGTTAAGAATAAGGACTGTGAATTTAATAGTCCTGAAGTTCTGAATATGTTCTTTTTTAAAATTAATTTTTATTGGCACATAGTTGATTTATAATTTTGTGTTAGTTTCTGCTGTACTGTAAAATGAATCAGTTATACATGTACTTACATATACATATACATGGACTTTCCTTGTGGCTCAGTGGTAAACAATCTGCCTGCTCATACAGGCAAAATGCAGGTTCAATTCCTGGGTAGGGAAGATCCCATGGAGAAGAAAATGGCAACCCACTCCAGTATTCTTGCCTGGAAAATTCCATGGACAGAGGAGCCTGGTGGGTTACAGTCCATGGGGCTGCAAAAGAGTTGGGCACAATTTATGGACTAAAAAATACAAACAACAAATACACATATATCCACTCTTTTGTAGATTTTATTCCCTTACAGGTCATTATGGAGTATTGAGTACAGTTCTTTGTGCTAGACAGCAGGTTCTTATCAGTTATCTATGTTATATATAGCATTGTCTACATGTCAGTCCCAATCTCCCAGTTTATCCCTCCCCCACTCGCCCCCTTGACAATCTGAAGCTTGTTTTCTACATTTATTTTTGACGAGTCTATTTTTTGTGTGTGAGTCTATTTTTGTTTTGTAAATAGGTTCACTGCATCTTATTTTTAAGATTCCAGGTATGAGCAATATCATATTTGCCTTTTTCTGATTTGTTGTTTAGGCACTCAGTTGTGTCTGACTCTTTTGCGACCCCATGGACTAAAACCCTCCAGGCTCCTCTGTCCTTGAGTTTTCCCAGGCAAGAATACTGGAGTGGGTTGCCATTTCCTTCTCCAGGAGATCATCCCAACCCAGGATTCGAACCCGCATCTCCTGCTTGGCAGGTGGATTGTTTACCATTGAGCCACCAATGAATTTTTAATTCGATGCTTATTTAGAGCCAGAACAAGACATTGCAAATGCTCAGAAAAGTAGGACCCCTGGTGTCGGTCCTCAGATTTGTCTCTTCTTCTCAGAAATGAAACTCAGGATCTCCATGCTCATAATCCCACTCAACAAGACAAAAGCCTTCTGCTGAACTAGACCTGGATCCCTTAGATATGAGTAGAATGATAGTCCATTAACAGTTGAACTTGCCACTTTGGGAGGGAGATCCTCTTTCGCACTTCAAGTGACTTCTCACATTACTCTTGCCAGCCACATACTTTATCTCCCTGAAGCGATTGTCATAAATCTAGTGTTTGTTCACCTTGTTAGAAGGCCAATGGTATTTTGGCAATCTTTATCCACTAGCCTTCGATGTGAGGATTAAATTAAGCAGCAGGAATATAGCATAGTGTTTGATGGTGTTAAATGTTCTTTACATGTTGGCTGTAATTATTTTCATTTCCAACATTCTGTATTTATTTACCTGAATGCCTCAGATATCTGTGATTCTCTCATTATTCATTATTTCTGAAATGATAATCTCTTCTCTTTCCAGGGAAATATACAAAGTGAGAGCTAACATACCTTAAGTATTTACAAGGTAATGGGCACTGTTTTAAGACCGTTATATATTTAGCTTATTTATTCCTTATACCTATAGGTGATTCTTACTGTTACCCCCCATTTTAGAAATAAAGATACTGAGTCAGTAAGAAGTTATGTAGCTTTCTGAAGGATACAGGTACTATGTGGTGGGTCTGGAATTTGAACTCAGGACGTCTGATTCCAGAATTCAATGCTGTGAATGTTCACAATATCTACTATCTCACCCTCTTAAGATACAACTTTCAAGTATCATGATTATGCAAATCCATCATAGACATCTGCCTCCTCTAAAGAATATGATCCATTTTCTCCACTGTCTCCTATACAGATTATAAATGTATCTATGATGCTATATTGCATGCATTTTTGTTTCAAGGAAAACATAGTCCGGGGACTTGGAGGTCTTCCCTTGTCCAGGGGCTAAGACTCCATGCTCCCAGTACAGGGGGCCTGGGTCAGGTAACTAGATCCCACATGTGGCAAATAAGAGTTCACATGCCACAATGAAGACCCAGCGCAGCCAAATAAATAAATAGATATTAAAAAAAGGAATACATAGTCCATTAGAGGACAACACATGTGTCTTCTTTATATATGTGTCTTTAGTTCACAATAAAGTGTCTGATGTATTCTAGATGTTCAACAAATATTAACAATAGAACCAAAGAGAAAAATGGATAAGGGACTCACAGGAAATAAATGTAGAAAGAAAATTATATCCACATCTAAGAAATATGAGGTTACCTCCTTCCTCTTCCATCAAAGGCATGCAAGTATGAGTTCATGGTCAGGATGGAGAAAGAGGAGAGGACATTTAAATGTGGATTCCATTCTTCATGCTGCCTTACCGCAGTCCAGGAACAGTTCTAGATACATATTTTCAGTTACATACCACTGCCATTCATCACTTCTAAATTATTCCAGTCAGAGCTTTTCTACATAAAGTTGTATTTGGGCTTTGTTGTTGCTCAGTCATGTCCTACTGTTTGTGACCTCATGGACTGCAGCACGCCAGGCTTCCCTGTCCTTCACCATCTCCAGGAGTTTGCTCAAACTCACGTCCATTGAGTCAATGATGCCATCCAACCATCTCTTCCTCTGTTGCCCATTTCCCTTCCTTCCCTCATTCTTTCTTACCATCAGGATCTTTTCCAATGAGTTGGCACTAGGAATTTAATAAAAATGTGTAGCTTCAGTCATTCCATATGAATTAATATGACGACTGTTTTTCTACTTATGCACCATACATACTAAACACTTAAAGCTTATTGATGCATTCAAAATTGGATAGCTGTATCCTACTTTGACATCGGTTGTGCTTGTTTAGAGCGTATAGGCTACAATTGCTCCACTTCCGACTCTCCCAAGGTTAGCCTGCAGGATGTTGGTGCGTTTTCATCAATAATGTCATCTAATGCTCAATCCATACATCATCATCTCCTACCTTCTCATAGGGACGGTGTTTCCCGTGGCCGTGGGTTTTAACGCAGAACATGACTGGCTAGTTGATATTAGTGCTAACAAATTCAAAATCTTCCCTTCAGACAATCCTTTCAGCAGTTTTCTGTCTGAACTGCTTACGTTGGATCTGGCATGGGATCAACCTCAGTCATGTCCTGAGGTTGCAATTATTGCCCGAGGAGCTGAAGCTCACATTTTTATCCTTCAAAAGCTTCTGTTGACAATCAGACTTAAATTCTCTGGTGATTTTAGTGCTTGTGATCATCCGATAATTCTACAAGCATGTCTTGAATACCAACAACAAGCTAAGTCGTGTGCTCACTGCCAGGGATACAAAGATGACTGGGGTATGGTCAGGAGTTCACACCCATTTGGGAGGAGGGAAAGAGTCCTGGTACCATAATGAGACAATAATAGCTGCAGCTTTCACTAATGAATTGGTACATACCAGACATTTTCCTCTCGGAGTTCTATTATTTGACTCTGTATTTTTCCATCTGAAAAACTGTGATAGAAGTAAATGATTTTAATGCTAAATAAATAGCATATGCACCATATCACACATAGCTGATCCACAACCCATATTCTTTTTTTTTTTAACTTTTTATTTTGTATCTGGGTGTAACCAATTAACAATATTGTGATAGTTTCACAGGAACAGCAAAGGGACTCAGCCATACATACACATGTATCCATTCTCCCCCAAATTCCCCTCCCATCCAGGCTGCCACATCACATTGAGAAGGGTTCCCTATGCTATGCAGTAGGTCCTTGATGGTTATTCATTTCAATAGAGCAGTGTGTACATGTCCACCCCAAACTCCCTAACTACCCCTTCCCCCCACTCTTCCTCCTGGCAACCAGAAGTTTGCTCTCTAAGTCTGTGAGTCTCTTTCTGTTTTGTAAGTAAGTTTATTTGTATCATTTCTTTTTTAGATTCCACTACAAGGGATGTCATATGATATTTTGGGATTCCCAGGTGGCTCAGTGGTAAAGAATCCACCTGCCAATGCAGGAGTTGCAGGTTCGATCCCTGGGTTGGATAGATCCCCTGGAGAAGGAAATGACAACCTGCTCTGGTATTCTTGTGAGAAATCTCACAGACAGAGGAGCCTGGCTGGCTACAGTCCATGGGGTCGCAAAACTCAAACATGACTTAGCGACTAAACAACAATAGGACAATATTTCTGCCTTTCTGTCTGACGTACTTCACTCAGTATGACAGTCTTTAGGTTCTTCCATGTTGCTGCAAATGACGTTCTTTTTGATAGCTGAGTAATATTCCATTCACAACCCGTATTCTTAACTGACAAGGTACAAAAGAGTGTAGTTTTTTTCCTGATTTTTAACATTAACCTTTTCCATGTTTTTATCCTTTAGTTTATTCCAGCTAGTATAGAGTTACCATTTACTCAGCAGATTAAGGAAGCCCTTTGCAGTAAGCTGTGAATGAGGGCTTGAAGGATAACTGGGTATGTGTTCACCTCCCCAGATACATCCTGTGTTTCCCTTCTAATCTTTCTTTCTGAACCATGTCACTCCCTCACCTCCACTGGTGTGCCTGGGGCGTCCAATAGTAGGGCCTTAGTGTTCTAGAGGTTTAGAACACTGAACACAAAACCTGTTTGTCTTTGGTTCAATCTGGACGCCATTCGGTGCTTCTGGAAGGTGTGGGCTGAGGCAACTTCTTTCATGCAGATATTATCTTCTCATTTTGTACCATATGCCAGCACCATCAAACACGTCTGTTGTTGATCAGATCAGAGTCTGGTAGATGATTTCTGCCTTGACTTAAGCAGTGTTATCTTTGCAATCACAGGTTTTACCATGTTAGCTGCCTTCTCCATTCGAAGAAAGATGAATCCATACATTTTGAAACCGTTCTCTCTGTACCACTTAAATTTGTTATCCCTTTTTGGGAAACACAGTGCTAATTCAAAATATGCCAGACCATATGAGATCTTAAAGGAGGAGAAGATGTCCTGGAACTCTGTCCCTTTAGCCACATGTGAAAGCTGCAAAAAAATAAATAAATAAATAAAAAAGAAAACCCAGGCATGAGAGTTAATGAATACCCCCGCTGATACTTTATCCCAGTAAATATTTCTTAAAATTCACCATGCCTTTCCATTTTTCCTGTAGCCACCTTAAGGCATATTTCCACATGGTTTGTTTGATTTAGTTCACTGTGTATTTTTACAGGGACTTCCCTGGTAGCTCAGCTGGTAAAGAATCCACCTGCAATGCAGGAGACCCTGGTTCGATTCCTGGGTTGGGAATATATGCTGGAGAAGGGATAAGCTACCCACTCCAGTATTCTTGGGTTTCCCTGGTGGCTCAGTTCGTAAAGAACCCACCTGCAATGGGGAAGACCTGGGTTCAGTCACTGGGTTGGGAAAATCCCCTGGAGAAGAGAAAGGCTGCCACTCCAATATTCTGGCCTGGAGAACTCCAAGGACTATAAAGTCCATGCGGTTGCAAAGAAAATTTGATTTCTAAGCATTTCTGGGTATGTTATTGTCCTTCTCTAAATCCTTCATTAATTTCTCCAAAACCCTTTGGGTAAAAGCCTAATATCCTTAATATACCTGTAAGATGCCCACAAGAAGGTACCACTGAGTATGATTTCAGCCTCTTGTCAATTTTTTTATTATCCTCTGTTCCTGTCACTCTCCTTATTATCTTCATTATCCTCTGTATCCTCTGGATTTATTCAGATTTCTTGAAGCTATTCAACTAATACTGGTCTTCTTAGTTTGGTATACAGTGGTGCTGATTGCAAAGAGAAAAGAGCTTTGGACCTTGACTCAGATTTCCCATTAGATTCAGTTTCTCTTTGGCTGTGTTGCAGTTTATTTCAAATAGAGATGGGGAGGTTTCACTCTCAGAATTATTATGAATAAGAAAGAAGACAATACCCACCTTAGTAAATGCAATTTATTTCTTATAAGAGCAATTGCTCTTTATTTTCACCTTCCAAAGATTGGATCTTTGTCTTGCTATTCAAAGTGGGTCCCATGGGTTCCCTAGATCACAACATCAGTGTCACCTGGGAGCTTTTTAGAAATGCAGAATCTCAGACCCCACAATAGACTACTGAATCAAAATTTGCATTTTAACAAGATTCCCCAGATAATATAGGTGCACATTGGGAGCTTATTTACGAACAGGTGGTAATATTTCTTAATTACTGTGTTTCTCTTGTAGAATTCAAATCAAGCCATCATTCCCAGTAGGATGTAAGCCATTGAGGGCTGAGGATATCTCTGACTTATTCATTGTTATATCCCCAGGATTTATACCAAATCATTCAAAGACAGTAGTTAAAAATTAGTAATATGTTCCAGAGAATAAGTCAGGACCCAGTTTTCACCACCCAGAACCTACTGTTACATCCTAATCTTGATTACTGTCAGTCATTACATAAGTGTAACATGCTATTCAAGGACTCTGTATATATCAAAACTCAAATAACTGCAGGTTCATTTTTCCCCAGGGCATAGAAAGTGGAGACTATTTGGGGAAGCATATATACATACCCTAAATACATTTTCAGAGCATATAAATCCAAACCTCTGCATTGCATTTTTTGTCTTAATAATGCTTTACAGTTTTAAAAAATATTTTAAATTATTTATTTATTGTATTTTTTGGTTTTGCTGGTTCTTCATTGCTGCATGCAGGATTTCTCTGCTTTCAGAAAGTAGGGGTTATTCTATAGTGGCTGTGTACAAGCTTCTCATTGTGATGGCTCCTCTTGTTGCAGGACAGAGGTTCTAAGCACATGGGCTTCAGTGGTTGTAGCGCGAGGGCGCGGCATGTGGCATCTTCCTGGACCAGAGATCAAACCCATGTACCCTGCATTCGCAGGTTTTGTGTTTAGCATTATCTGTAAGAATTATCTCTAATAACATGGTATGTCATGGAGACTCATTGTGCTTTCTCATTCTATTTTATAACATTTCACTTCTCATCCAGTTGTTGATTAGATGTGTGTTAACCCAATTACTGAATAGATGTGTGTGTGTGTATGTGTGTGCGTGTGTGTTTTCAGCACAAACCCCAGAACCACATATTTAATACGATTGATTTTGCAAAAGTATATTTTGTAACGGTAGGTTACATTTTTATGTTCTTTTTGTTTCACACTTGCCACTGTTACAGTAAGCAAATCCCTCGTGAACTTTCTGATGAATTCAGGTGACGTTGTGGTTCACAGTTACTGCCAGTGGGGTGTGGGTGTTTCTAGCATCCAGAAGAAATGGCACGGCAGTGTGATAAGAAGCTAACATAGTTTACATTTCACTCAGCATGCCCCGAAGCCAGGTGACTCCTAATGAATGTTGAAAGAAATCCTCATTACTTCAATGTTTTCATTTTAATGGAAACATTATTAGTATATATTTAGATCTCACAATTTTAAATTGGTAGGATCAAATACAGAGAAAAATGCCACAGTAAGTACCATCTTTGATGTGATGTTCTGGTAACTTTTTAATTCCAGAGGGTGGCTAGATATGGATGGAGCTAGTTGGAGCCAGCAGGTAGTGAGTCAGGCTCTTTTGAAAGCTTGAGTTTTACTCCTTGCGTGACTCAGGCTGAGTAATGTAGAGTAACATCAGAAATTTTGTTGAGGGTGACATTTCAGGCCTTTGATTTGGTTTGGTTGCAGTCAAACACCTACAGACCACTTCTCTTAACGAGACAGAATTGTAGCTAGAATATCCTTAATGGTCTGTGGAGAAAGGAATGATATAGTACAAATTCTTATTTGATTTCTTATTTTAAGTCTGGACATGATTTTTACCAGGATCAGGAAAGAGTTTATGGCTTATTTTTATGGAATAGAAGGTCCATGAGGTTCTTAATGCACATTCTAAGCTGAAAGCAAGTGTCTCCTAAGGTTTGTGAGTGATGAAACCAGAACTCCAAAGGCCAGTGCAGGGTTGTAAACTTACATTCCTTTTGGCATGAAAGAAATAAGCTAGTCTCCAACCCTTTTCAAAGCTCTATTGACTAACAAGCAACCTAATTGTACTATAAGCAAAGGTTAGTGACTTAATGTGCTAATTATGAAGGATTTTCATCCTTTTCTCAAATTGAGGTTTGTCCCAGCAACAGTTAGTTAACTTGCATTTGAGGATTATATGCATTTAAATATAATAAAATTATATTTCTCGGTAAAAATATATGTGCACCTGTGTACATATGTATGTGTGTGTATTTCTCTAATGTGAGCTAAGTTATACAGGAATCTCCTGGGCAATTACTTCACATTTATATGATTCTTACTTTCAGTATCCACACTTCTCCCCTCCACTGCTTTAAACAGTTCTCTTTGCTCTTAGTTCTGAATAACACAAATTTAAGTAAGCAGTTGTTTTTAAGCAATCATTTGTCATTGCTAATGTGATTACAGAATGAGTAATGATCACCCTTCTGTTTAAATATTATCCTTGGCATGTGTTTTTTATGGAACAGAGCCACAGAGAAAATGACTTTGCAGATATTAAACTGACCTATGATTTGCCTTTTGCCCTTTGGCTAAGTCATGTCATTGATGTGGATTTTGTATGTGTCAACCTATTGATTGATTAACTGAGTCCCTTCTCATTAAAGAAGAAGGTCTTGGTAATAAGTCCATTTGTGGACTTATTATTAGTAGAATCTTTACCGGCAATCTCAGTACACTAAGATTTCTCCCAAGAATGGATGAACAACCAACTCCTAGTAAGATAGTTGAGAGTGAAATCAGCAAGCTCAGAATATTTTTGTTACGGTCACATAGTTAAGAGCAGAAGGTTTGGAGTCAGAGTAACTGGGTTGGTATCAAGGCAACTGGGTGTGTATCTTTAGCCCCGCTGCACACATTAGAAAATCAAGGTTCCAAGTGCTTGTATGAGTTTATACATAGAAAGTAGATAGTACAGTACCTGACAACAGGTAAAACTCTAAACAAACAGAAAATCTGTAGCCTCTATAAAACAGCTATCTGGTGTCTATAGTTCAACAATCTGTTTTGCTTCTATCTTGTGCTTCTTAAAATTTACCAGGGGCCATCGTAGCTCCAAATATGTTGACATATTAGAATATAGACAGGGAAGAATAGTTTGGCTTGTTCAAGCACCTATATCTTGAACACCTTCAAAAAGCTTTTATATCCCTGACTATCATAGGGTCTCTAAAATATAGTGCTATTGCCATTTGCTCATTTAAAAGGATGCTACACCTTTCTTACTAACTAGATTCCCTAAGATAGGGGTCACTGTTGGAATCAGGGAATGAGGCTATTCATTGGCTAAATGTGCAGTCTTGGTCTCCATTAGAATTGGACAAGAGATAACAGGAAATAACGGAGGAGAGGTGCAGGCGGACAATAGATGCAGTTACCCAGAACATTTAAGAGTCATAGTAAGCGCAAGCTTTCTTATCAATTTAGAGTGAACCAGATTTCATGATGAAAGAGGTAGAATTATAAATAGAACATTTGTAATGTGCAATTAGCATATGCATATGGTGGGCCTGAATTTGAATATCTCAAATGTTAAGTTTACTATATTTATCTCAACACATTAAACCTTACCACAGAGGAATATGTGTATTTTTTTTAAATGCTGGGAGTGTTTTTTTTTTTTAATATTAATTTATTTGGCTGATCAGCCCACAGGATCTTCTTTGCATCCTGAGGTGTCTTTCATTGCTGTGCATGGGCTTAGCTGCCTTATAACACGTGGGATCTTAATTAGTTCCCCAACCAGGGATTGAGCATACATCCCCTGCATTGCAAGGCATTTTCTTCCCACCAAGGAAGTCCCAAGAATACATATTTTTAAGAATAAAACCACAACATAACGTAAAAACAATGGCAGGACTACGTAAACTGGTCATAGTTGAGAACAAAGCAATGAAAATGGAAAACAAACAGGAGAAAAAGGGCACAGTTTATTTAGTTAATACACACAATTGTGTAATGGAATTTCTATGCGTTTGTTATTGGTGGGGCCAACATGGTGGCTCTCAGTGTAACTAGTGTCCATTGTAAAAGCTAATTACTAGTGCAAAGAAGGATATCCAGGGGATAAAGTAAACTAACACATCTCAAGAAATGTTGTTAGTGTCTTCGTGTCGGGAGCAGTGACTTTCACCGACACCTTCTCCCCCTGCAGTGCTCCAGGCAGGGTAATGAGCAGCATCTTCGGCTCTGGTGCTGTAATATCACAGTGAGGTATTTCACAGGGCTCTTACTTTCTATCATTCCTTAATGTAGGTCACAAAAGTGCAACTATTGCATGTAAAGTGCAATTCAGTGGAACTAACTCTACTACCTCGACTGAAGAGAAGGACTCATCCTACAAATGAGATTGCAGTTGGAGCTCGCAAGTATTCCTGTGTAGCTTAGTCATAGGTCTTAGAATATTCAAAACAGTGATTTTTCAAATTTTTAAAAAATTTTATTAGAGTATAGTTGATTTACAATGCTGTGTTAGTTTCAGGTGTAGAGCAAAGCATATCAGTTATACATATACATATATTCACTCTTTTTGAAATTCTTTTCCCATGTAGGTCATTACGGAGTATTGAGAAGAGTCCTCTGTGCTTACTAGTTATATATTTTGTATATTGGAGAAGGAAATGGCAACTCACTCCACTATTCTTGCCTGGAGAATTCCATGGACAGAGGAACCTGGAGGGCTACAGTACATGGGGTGGCAGAAAGTCGGACATGACTGAGCAACTGAGCGTGCGCGCACACACACACACTCACACACACTTTATATATAGCAGTGTATACTTGTCAATCCCAGTCTCCCAATTTATCCCTCCCCCCACCCCACTCTCCTTCCTGGTCCATGTTTGCTTCCTACATCTGTGACCCTGTTTCTGTTTTGGTAATAAGTCAATTTGTACCATTTTTTAGATTGCACATACAAGCCACATCATATGGTATTTGTCTCTTTCTGACTTCCTTTACTCAGTATGACAATCTCTAGGTCAACCCATGTGATTTTCAAATATTTTACATTTTTTTAGAAGCTTTTATTTATTTTTGGCAGTGCTTTGTCTTCGTTGTTGGGTGCGGGCTGCTCACTGCGGTGGCCTCTCTTGTTTCAGAGCACAGGCTTTAGGGATACGGGCTCAATAGCTGTGGCACCGGGGCTTAGCTGCCTCGCAGCATGTGGAATCTTCCCAGACCAGGGATTGAACCTATGTCCCCTGCATTGGTAGGCAGATTCTTATCCCCTGTACCACCAGGGAAGTCCCTCAGATATTTTTAAATCGCCTAACCCTCTTGTCAGTGCCTTCCACGGAAACATTTCAAGCTGGTGCATTTGAGGATCCGCAGTGTGCTGCGGGCAATGTTCAGCCACACGGTCCCTCATGCTCCATCTCTGGAGGCATCGTTGCAGATTCTGTCCCTGGCACAGAGTTCTGCCATATGTTTATATACATACAGTATCTATGGTTTGACGTTTATGTATGTGTGTGTTTAATGACAGATATAGCCAAGTAGAAACAAAATCGTATTTGGTGAATCAAGACCTAAACCTACACTTTGCACACCTATTGCTGGTTAGCAGTCATATTTCTACTTAATGTAAATCTCATGCTGACTCCATAAGATATTCTTATATCTTTGATGACATAGAAACTAAAGCTGAGGGACTTCCCTGGCCTTCCGGTGGTTAGGACTCCAGGCTTCCAGTGCATGGGGTGTGGGTTCGATTCCTGGTTGGGGAACTAAGATCCCAAATGCCACATGGCCAGGACAAAACACATAACAACAAACAACCCCCGTGAAACTGAAGGTAAGAGAAGTAAAATGATTTGTTTAAAGTCACACTGATGTTTAAATCACAAAGCCAGTGTTGTGGTTGAGCACTCAGTGACTTCAAAATCCACGTCCTTTCTACTGTACCATGGTGTTGAATTACATGGTAAGGCTAAGTACTCAGACCACAGGGGATGGCTCATGCAACGCCTGTCATTTTCCACTCTTTATCCTTGAAATTGTCCTAAAAGGTATTAATGGCAGAGTTCAATGGCAGTAATTAGCCACATGAAATAAAAAGTGCATAACATCTTAAATGACACCTCTTAAAGCCATTTTTTTCCCTCCCAAACCTCACCATTAACACAGTACAACCTATATCCCAGTCTCCAGTGTGTGTCTATGTATAATTGTTGTTACTATTAATGAGACTTCTGTAGGCTCACAAAAGAAATAATGGGACCTATTGAATCCAAATTATGAATCCTTTAATAGTTCTTCCTAGTGAATAAGCAAACTGTGTCCTGGTGATTCCTGTTGCATAGCCACCAATTGTTTAAATGCTGGGTCATTTGTGGGCATATGCTCCATCTGTCAGGTGTCACAGAAACGTAAGGACATGAAAAAGTCCTTCTACCACCTAATGGTTTTCATCTGTTTGGTGAATTCAAGAGTTGACCCTTTGGAAGAAATAGCTAACAAGGACAGAGATCAAGGTGTTAATTTGGAAGGTGTTACAAAGAGAGGAAGCAACACTGTATAAATAGAAGACTTTGGAAAGGGATGTGAGGTATTTGAAATTAATAGGCTGCTGTCAGACATACTTGGGTTCACATGTCTGCTCTCCTATTTGTTGTCCTGTGGTTTAAATAATCTGCCAAAGGGTCAGTGTTCAATAAGAGGTTATTCGTTTTCCTTCTTCCCATAGATTTTATTTTCTGAAGAGGCCACAGTGGAATTCAGAAGAAAAAAAAATGGAATGATTATTTATTTGGAATGGAGGGAAAGATAATTGTAAGGCAATATGTTTACACCAACACAAGCACATATTCCTTTGAAATCCAAGACCAAACCCATGGTGCTGATCCTTATTAGCTGGTGTGTGCTGGAGCAGTTTATTTAACTATTTTGTGTCTTAGATTTTCAACCTATAAGATGAGAGTAATAGAAACTCCAGGGTGTGAGGATGACATACTGCATGTTAGCCAATTAGTACAGTACGTAGTCCATAGTAGATTCTACATATTTCCAGGTTTCTTCCTCCTCCATCTCTTCCTCTCTCTCATTTCACTTATCCTTCCATCTCCTGATCTGACCATGGTGAGAGTCATCTTTGAAATAATGTTAGAGATTTTGTCTTTCTTTTTTGCTCCCACTTCCGACTCAGAAGAACACTTCAGAAGTCAAATTATTTATGGAAGAAACAGTTATTTACTGTGAATCTTGATGTTAACATTTGATGATACACACTTCCTCTAAGGAATAGTATATTGCGCTTTTGCAGAAAATGACCCTGCTTTAAAATCCTCTTAAAATTCATATTGTATGAGGCTTTGAAATACATGTGCGGTGGTTCCTCTATAATTACACATCATGCATTAATTATTTCCTAATGAGCTCAAATGGAAAAAAATAAAAATAGCACCAAAGTAATGTAATAGGAAGTTTTTTCCTTTCTCTGACTAAAACCAACAAACAAGTAGACATAAGCTGTTGTTCAGTTGCTAAGTTGTGTCTGACTTTGCAACCCCATGAACTGCAGCATGCCAGGTTTCTCTGCTCTTCACAATTTCCTGAGGTTTGCTCAAACTTATGTCCATTGGGTCAGTGATGCCATCCAAACATTTCATCCTCTGTTGCGCCCTTCTCCACCTGTCCTCAATCTTTCCCAGCATCAGGGTCTTTTCCAATGAGCTGGCTCTTTGCATCAGGTGGCCAAAGTATTTGAGCTTCATCCCCAGCATCAGTCCTTCCAGTGAATATTCAGGGTTGATTTCCTTTAGGATTAACTGGTTTGATCTCCCGGCTGTCTAAGGGACTCTCAAGAGTCTTCTGCAATACCACAGTTTAAAAGCATCAGTTCCTCAGCACTCAACCCTCTTTATGGTCCAACTCTCACATCCATACATCATGAATGGAAAAACCATAGCTTTGACTGTACAGACCTTTGTCAGCCAAATGATGTCTCTGCCTTCTAATGTGCCGTCTAGGTTTGTCATAGCTTTTCTTCCAAGGAGTAAGAGTCTTTTTTTTTTTTTCATTTATTTTTATTAGTTGGAGGCTAATTACTTTACAATATTGTAGTGGTTTTTGTCATACATTGACATGAATCAGCCATGGATTTACATGTGTTCCCCATCCCGATCCCCCCTCCCACCACCCTCTCCACCCGATCCCTCTGGGTCTTCCCAGTGCATCAGCCCCGAGCACTTGTCTCATGCATCCAACCTGGGCTGATGGAGTGGAGTAAGTGTCTTTTAATTTCATGGCTGCAGTCACCATCCACAGTGGTTTTGGAGCCCAAGAAAATAAAATCTGTCACTGTTTGCATTTTTTCCCCATCTGTTTGCCATGATTGGACCTGATGCCAAGATCTTAGTTGTTTTAATGTTGAGTTTAAAGCCAGTAGGCATAAGTATCCTCCTCCAAATGGTGGCTTGGTCTGGTAGAAGATAAATGTTCTAATTTTGAGTTATTCACTATTGCTGACAATCATGCATTTTTCTGTTGAGATCAAGTCTTGACTAGGATAATGAAGAGCACTGAGTATTCTGAATTCTGTTCACTTCTGGATGTTCTATTTAGACAACAAAAAGCTCCTTTATTCTTTTCCTTACATTTTGTCTTGTTATTTAATGTCTGGCTGTACTGATAGGCGTTTGACAGTGTTGCCACCTCAGGGTCTCCCAGGCTTTAATTGGACAGTGGCAGTTTTCAATTAGTGTAAAGCGCACAGCTCTTTGGACTGCCTCTGCGATTTCTCTCACACGTATATTGTAATTATGTGTGTACCTCAATGTGTGAGACTATAAACATATGCTATATATTTGAATAAGAGTGCTGTCAACACTTTATTTTAGAAGTGTATTAATTATGACTGAATAATAATGTGGATGCTAACGCCGAGCAGTATCCTGTGCCTGGCTGATATTTACATTACCGAATGCATCTCATTTTCAGAAGGATGAATTTTAAAGTAGGGAACAATTAGCGACTTTATGGAAATTGTATATTAAGAGTGTCTTACGAATAATCCTCCTCAAGACAACTAACAGCTCTTTATTTTAAATTGTTTCTTTGCCAAAACAGGCAGAGATGTTAAAAATAGAAGGTTGAATTTTAGTTTGACTTGCAGCAACTAAAGATGACTGCATGCTTGTATAAGATTTTTTTAAGTGTTTATAACTTTTTTTTTCCCTCACGGAGACTAATATTCATTTATCTTGATTGTATTGCTCCATCAATCACCAAGATCCTGTATATTTATGAGTGCAGTTTTTGAGGATGATGTCTTTTAACCTTCACATGAGCACACACTGATGATGCCTAGGAAGATTATTATTTTCAGCAACTTTCAGTGGAGTGGGAGAAGTCAGGGGTGGAAAAGAAACTTTGTTATTAAATGTTCCAAGTTCCTGTGGATCTTGAGCAGGCAAATTTGGCCTGATATTTAATTCTATATGAGAACACTTAAGATGTTACTATGGGGATAGGTTTCTGGTGGCTCAGCGGTAAAGAATCTACCTGCAATGCAGAAGATGCAGCTGGAGCCACGGGTTCAATCTCTGGGTTGGGATGATCCCAGGGAGAAGGAAATGGCAACCTACTCCAGTATTCTTGTCTGGAGAATTCTGTGGACAGAGAAGCCTGGTGGGCTACAGTCCATGGGGTTGTAAACACTTGGACACGACTGAATGACTAATACTTCCTCATTGGTAGATTGTGATTGCAGAGTGTATCTAATAATTTCCTAGCTTGACATGGTTGTCTGTGAATTCCCCACCTCCACCTGCTAGGCTTGCTATATTTCCCCGAAGCTTTTTCTACTGGCAAGGGCAACTTTCTCCTTTCCGGCCCCTCCCCATCCCTTGCCCCAGAGAGGTTTCTCTCATTAGGCTCCTCCCCACGGGGGAGTTTGGCCACCTAGGACCCTGAGGTTAATTGGGTGTCACAGGTTGCCAGAGGTCATTAGATCCAGAACTCCGTTTCCTCCTGTGTGCCACAGGGATTACAACTCTCACTTTGGCTCCAATTCTCACAAGGTTCCTATTAAGCAAACAGTAATGGATGAAATGTATATTTAAAAACAATTCACTAAACAGGTTATACTTTTGTGAACAGTACCTCTGGTTACTGCTGCTGCCGCTGCTAAGTCACTTCAGTCGTGTCCGACTCTGTGCGACCCCATAGACGGCAGCCCACCAGGCTCCCCCATCCCTGGGATTCTCCAGGCAAGAACACTGGAGTGGGTTGCCATTTCCTTCTCCAATGCATGAAAGTGAAAAGTGAAAGTGAAGTCGCTCAGTCGTGTCCGACTCTTCATGACCCCATGGACTGCAGCCTAGCAGGCTCTTCTGTCCATGGGATTTTCCAGACCCAAGAGTACTGGAGTGGGGTGCCATTGCCTTCTCCATCAATGGACATGACTTTGAGCAAACTCTGAGAGATAGTGAAGGACTGGGAAGCTTAGGGTGCTGCAGTCCATAGGTTCACAAAGAGTCAGACTTGACTCAGCAACAAAACAACAATAAAACTCTTCTATTCAAGTCTAACTCCTGTCATTTCTTTGCTAACTTTTCTCTGAATCCTTGTACATTCACATCTGTGAATCCTTACACATATATCATAAAAAGCAAATATTTTATTCTAGGAAAATCTCCGTTATTTTCCTTTTTTGCATTTTGGGGTCAATAAAGAATGGACAGGAAATATGCAAGGAGAATCACAATAGGCTCTCTTCCCCAAAACTAATTATTAAACTAGGATATTTTACTTGATAAAGGCAAAAGGAAAGGATTTCAGTTTCTGCTGGATTCATTATGAAGATGGAAACTGTCACCTCTGGTTACAGGTACTTCTATTTTTCTTCATGTTTGGTTCTGGCACACAGTGCTAAAATAATAAAGTGAACATAAACTTGAGAAGCAGCTAGACTTGGATTCCTATCCATTCTTCATCCCTTTCTACATGCGATATTGAGCCACATTGTTTAAAATTCTAATCTTTAGATTCTTAGTAAACCGAGGAGTTGAATATGTCACTCATAGGGTTGTTGTGATACTTAAATGAAATAGAAAAGAAGATAGACCTAGAGTCCGTCAGACAGAGTCAAGTCAGTCAGAGAATGAAAAACAAATGTATATTAATGCATATATATGGAATCTAGAAAAATGGTACAGATGAACCTATTTTGCAGGGCAGGAATAGAGATGCAGATGTAGAAAACAGGCTTGTGGACAGAGCGGGGGAAGAGCAGGGTGGGGGGAAGTGAGAGAGTAGCATTGATGTATACACACTACCACGTGTAATGTGGATTTCCAGTGAGAAGCTGTTGTGTGGCACAGGGAGCCCAACTTGGTGCCCTCCAAGGACTTAGAGGGCGGGATTGGTGGGGAGGTTGGAGGGAGGTTCTAGAGGGAGGGAATATAATCATACACGTGGCCGATCCACTTTGTTGTGCAGTAGGAACCATTGCAACATTATAAAGCAAATATACTCCAGTTAAAAAAAGAAGAAAATAAACATATCTGGTATAAGGAAGCTCTTGGTCTTCTTAGAAAAATGACTGAATAAGCAAAGAATGTGGCAGCTACCCGTGCCTGGGTTTCTGGGGGTAACCATGTATTTTCTGAGGGAGCATCCATGACAGAATACTGAGAAATTAAAGCAGCTATGCAGAGTGGAAGGACGTGTCTAAATAAGCACGGGGTGTTTGAGCTATATAATGTCTGAGAAGTCATTTTATACTTTTTATTTTATAAGTGAAGGAAGGTACAATTAGAAAGAGTACAAGGGTTACCCACAGACACTAGATATCTGATATATAAATGTAGCAGCATTTCAACAATTCTATAATTGTACTGATTGGAAGTATTAGATTAGTTTTCTGTGGTTGCTGTGACAAATTACCACAAACATCGTGGCTTAACATGACATGGATGTCTTATCTTATAATTATGTAGGTCAGAAATCAACATAGGCCTCTCCGGGCTAAGATAAGGCATCTGCATGTGTTCTTTTCTGGAGCCTCCAGGGAGAATCTGTTATTTCTTTTTAAACCTTTTCAGTCTAGAGGCTACTCATTTCTTGGTTTTCGGCCTTTTCTTACATCTTCAAAGTGAGCAGACTTGAATCTGTCTGACCATTATTCTGCAATCATATTTCCCTCTGACCACAGACAGAAAAAGTTTCTTAAAGGATACATATAATTAGATTGGGCTCACCTGGATAACCCAGAATAATGTACCCATTTCGGGGTCCTTAAATTAGTCACATACATAAAGGCCCTTTTGACAGGTAAGGTAACATATTTATAGGTTCTAGTAGTGAGGGCATGGATATCTTTGGGGGGCTATCCATCAGTCTACAGCACTTAGAATTGTAACACATCAGTAGCATCATTGTAAGTTGCAGCCACCATTTTGTATGAGTAAGGTATTCATTGATAAGAAGCTGGTGTGCTTTGGGAGGAGGATATGTTAGCTTGCTGGAGCTGGCATAATAACAAGTAGAAGACAGAGTAGCTTAAAGCAACAGAAGTTTCTTTTCTCACAGTTCTGGAGGCCAAAAGTCCCGGTGTCAGCAGGTTGGGTGTCTCCCTGGATCTCTCTCTCTGGCTTGCAGACGACTGCCCTCCGGCTGCCCTTTCACGTGCCTTCTCCACGTGGTCTTTCCTCTGCGCATGTGTCCCTGGTATCTCTCTCTGAGTGTCTAAGCTTCCTCTTCTTATAAGGACACAAGTCAGATTGAATTAAGACCCATCTTAATGATCTCATTTTGACTTAAACATACTCTTTAATGGCTCTATCGCCAGATATAATCACGTGCTTTTCTTTTTAAATTTCTATTGAAGTATGGTGATTTAACATATGTTATTTTCAGGTGTACAGCACAATGATTCAGTTATTTTATATATATGATATATATGTATTATATATGCATATACATATGAATGTATATGAATCTATGTGCTGCCTGCAATGCAGGAGACTCAGGTTTGATCCCTGGGTTGCAAAGATCCCCTGGAGAAGGAAATGGCAACCTATATCTATAAATATATATATGATATCATCACATTCTGAAGTACTGGGGGTTAGAACTTCAACATATTAATTTTGAAGAAGAAACTATTGACCTTCTAACAGAGGACCTGAACGAATTATTTGTACTTTTGTTTAAGAATGAAAAAACTTCATTTTCATAAAAAATACCTATGATATCAGTATTATTGCTGGGGATTTATGGATTTCCAACAGATCTATTTATAGTGTGAAAAGTAGGGGCATTTTTAGTTTTCAGGTTGGTGTTGACATTAGGAATTTTTTCAGCTAACTTCTAAGCTTCGTTGACAGAGTGGAGATGGAGGGGACAGATACATACGTACCCTCACACACACACACACACACTCACTCTTAAGCACACACATATTTATAGCGTTGAAGGCTGTATTAGCATCTAATTCCATAAGTGATGTTATATTAGGTTCCATTTCCACATCATTATGGTCGTTAGTCACTAAGTCATGTCCAATTTTGCAACTCCATGGACTATAGCCCTCCAGACTCCTCTGTCGAGATTTCCCAAGCAAGAATACTGGAGTAGGTTGCCATTTCCTTTTCCAGGGGATCTCTCCAACCCAGGGATGGAACATGGGTCTTTTGCATTGCAGACAGTCTTCTGCATTGCAGGCAGATTCTTTACCAACTGAGCCACCAGGGAAGCCCCGCCCCCACCCCATCACTATAGGAATACTATAGGGATGATACTTGGGGGAGTAGAGTTAAAATAATTAAGAACAACTTTTACATACATACTATCCTTATAACAGTCAAGTAAATGTTTTTATAATAGTGCTAATGGCCTTGTTAGTATCATTTTAATAAAAAGAAACTAAAATAGGGAAATTTAAAGTGATTTGTCTGAAATCATATCTACCAGTTTTAATTCAAATCAGGTTTTCTGATTGTCATTTTTCGAAAAGGAAGGGTGTTTGTGAATCTATTTATTTAGCCATCCTCTCATCCACTTCTTTGTGCCCCCATGCATTCTCCGACAAAACCGTTTATCTGCTCTTCCTCTTCCTCTTAATTTTTTATCAGCACCCTTGTCCATTCGTCCACCCACACATCAATAATCCATTCATCCACCCATTGAGTTATCTGACTTGAAAATGTGATTATTTCTGTTAAATCTGTGCTTTGGTCATGACTCTCTTCTTTATTATTGAGGTTGTAAATGAGACAGTTTACAGTGCTCAAAGGGTAGAAGTGGGTGACACAGCTAAGTTATTGTCAGGCTTTAAAATTTGGGTTTTGGGGGTTTTTTTGGCCATGCCACATGGCCTGTGGGATCTTAGTTCCCCAACCAGGGATTGAACCAGGGTCCCCTGAATTGGAAGCATGAAGTCTTAACCACTGGACCACCCTTGTCAGGGTTTTTGATCTCATAAAAAAGTGATTTGCCAGTGTCATACCCTATTCTATAGCCAAAACTAAATCCCAGGTTTATGTTATTTCATTTTCAACTTTAACTTCAATGTTCTTCCAAGTTCATGGCATTTTGATTACCTCACAGTCCCTTTATAAAGAGAGAATTTCAGAGAGAATAGATGACTGTCATTTGGTTATCCACTGTGTTCTTTCCCACTGTGAGCTTGTCAAGTTTTTGGATAACAAGATGCATCCTATTTAGCAAGTAATTGTGATTACCACATCAGAAATTTGTCTCATATTTTCAACTCCTATTGGGACTCTGGTTAATCAAGCTCTTTTCAAACATAAAGGACACTGACACAGCCTTCTTAAATGTTTTCTCCTTTTTCCCCAGTATAACTGAAGGTTATACTGGTCCCATCACTTCATGGCAAATAGATGGGGAAACAGTGGGAACAGTGACAGACTTTATTTTTTTGGGCTCCAAAATCACTGCAAATGGTGACTGCAGCCATGAAATTAAAAGACGCTTACTCCTTGGAAGAAAAGTTATGACCAACCTAAATAGCATATTAAAAAGTAGAGATGTTGCTTTGCCAGCAAAGGTCTGTCTAGTCAAAGCTATGGTTTTTCCAGTGCTCATGTATGGATGTTAGAGTTGGACTATAAAGAAAGTGAAAGTGAAGCTGCTCAGTTGTGTCTGACTCTTGGCGACCCCATGGACTGTAGCCTGCACCAGGCTTCTTCGTCCATGGGATTTTCCAGGCAAGACTACTGAGAAAGCTGAGCACCAAAGAATTGATGCTTTTGAACTGTGTTGTTGGAGAAGACTCTTGAGAATCCCTTGGACTGCAAGGAGGTCCAACCAATCTACCCTAAAGGAAATAAGTCCTGAATATTCATTGGAAGGACTGATGCTGAAGCTGAAACTCCAATACTTTGGCCACCTGCTGTGAAGAGCTGATTCATTTGAAAAGACCCTGATGCTGGGAAAGTTTGAAGGCGGGATGAGAAGGGGACGACAGAGGATGAGATGCTTGGATGGCATTACTGACTCCATGTCCATGAGTTTGAGTAAACTCTGGGAGTTGGTGATGGGCAGGGAAGCCTGGCATGCTGCAGTCCATGGGGTCGCAAAGAGCTGGAGATGACTGAGCAACTGAACTGAACTGAACTGAACTGAAGGTTTCAATCTAAATTGACCTTTGAATATTAATAATATCCTGAATACATGTTTTAAATAGCCACATCCATTTAAAATCTACTTCTTTTGTTTGGCTAATAATCTTAGTTGTCTCCTTTTAGTCCTGTTCACCTTGCTTACATTGTATATTATCACATTGTCTATTTATTTTGAACAGAATTTCCCCCTCTCATATCAATATCTATCTATATAAATAGATATATCCTATATATAGGATATATATTGATCTATCTATCTATATAGATCTATTGATCTATTGTTCTATTGATCTATCTATCCATATATATAGAAAGATAGAAAATTTTTCAAGAGATTTGCGGAAAGTGATGGTTGAGTTGAAAACTAAACATGCTCCAAGGATCTTTGTATGAGAATCTCTTATAATTTATAGTTGAACTCCCAGGTACTATGTCTGCTTTAATATAAGACCAGGAATAGGACTCTGAGAGAGAATAATTTGTTATGTTTTCCCAAATCAGTCTTTTTAGTGAGAAACCCTGTGGTCCTTCCCCTACCTACTCACCAATATGTCCATTTGTTCATTCATGTGTCAATTCATAGAATTTAATGTGCTTTTGAACCTAAATGGAAAAATGGGACTGAGACTCTTACTCAGCCATCCCTCTATTTATTATTTTTATGCATGCATTCCCCAATAAAACCATCCATCCATCCATTTTCCTTCACTTAATTCTGTTAGTGACCAATGTCTTCATCCATCCATCCACTCCTTGATCCATTCACCTAAATCTCTTTTTAGTAATAGGCCCACAATTATTATCCACCCACACTGTGGCACACACAAGCATTTTATTCAATGACACAATGCACATTGACCACCCCCTTTTACTTCTAGGCTTACAGTTTTTGAATAACAAGAAATAAAAATGAAGTACGCTTTAAACACCTTACAGTTTTATTTGTGAAAGACACATTACTAAAGCTGAAAAAAGAGTAAAAGCTTCCAAATACATCTACTGTGTGTACTTCCTAAACAGGTGAATAAGTACCAAATACGTCATTATAGTCCCAATATAAGGATGTCCAATGTAAGAGTTTAAGCTACTTTGTACAAAGAGCATTTTAGTCAAGAAGTAACATTCTTGTATTTACTATGAAGTGATGCTGCATGTCGAATTCTGACCCACAGTATATTGTTAGGTGCATTTTTCTTGGAAAGAAGTTCTGGTTTTGGCAGAATCTATTATTGTGATTCCAAGATTCGGTCTCCACAAGAATCCACCCTATATGCAGTTTTGTTTGAATGTTTTAGCTCCTAGAAGATAATGTGTTTTACCGATCATCTATTGGCACATTTTAAGCATTACAAAAACCCTATTGGTTTTGTAATGGTAGGGTGTTAAAACTGTTATTAAAACACTTTACAAACAAGGACACTGAATTCTGGGGAGATTAAGCAAATCCCTCAGTGTATTCCTGTTTGTTCTATTTCTTATCGGGATTTCATTCTGGTTCCCATAATATCAATTACAACTTTATACATCTTTGATTGCCTTGGAGAAACATATTGACTTCCAACCCTGTAAGATTTAATATATTAGCCAGTATGTTATCAACATACATACGATAAGGAAGTATTACTGTTCGGTTGCTAAGTGTCCAGCTCCTTGTGACTCCATGGACTGCAGCATGATGCCAGGTTTCCCTGTCCTTCATCATCTCCTGGAGTTTGTTCAAACATGTGTATTGAGTCGGTGATGCCATCCAACCATCTCATCCTCTGTTGCCCTAATCGGCCCCACCCTCACTCTTTCCCAGCATCAGGGTCTTTCCCAGTGAGTCGGCTTCTTGCATCAGGTGGCCAAAGTATTGGAACTTCAACTTGAGCATCAGTCCTTCTAATGATATGTCCAGTTGAAAGGAGTTCACTGTCTTTTATGCCCCTATAGTTGCTTAAATATTGAAGTCTTGATCTCAGCACTTAAAGAAAAGAAAAAGAAATCTGAGAATACAGAATTTAAGCATTCTCAGAGCATGTTTATGATCATTTCAGTAGGATAGGCACACTTATGTTATTTTTCCTATGACATCATTATGGAATGGATCCATCTCCTTTCTCTGAATCCTATCAACAAGGATAATTTGGCTTCACTTGTGTGTGGGTCTTTATATAAAGAGAAATTTTGCTTATCATGATGGCTCAGATAGTTGAAATGCTATTTATCATCGAAACATTCCCTTTTTTTAAAAAAAATTAAACTTGGGAAATTTCTTTATTGGAGTCTGGCTAAGAGAGATGGATTTGCTGTAAGCTTGCATGTCATGTTTCCAAACCCATAAAGCTGTGGTCCAGACTGAAGAAAGTAGCAAATTTGCCAAGGTCATGAGTGTTGGCTCGCAAAGCCTCTTGGTAAACAGCCTGCCAGCCTCTTCTTGTCAATATTCTCTGTTTGCATTCCTATTAGTTGAGCATACCGCCTTTCTATTTCTGTCTCTACTCTATTTCAAGCTTTTATATGACAAACTGTACTTATGGCTTCATACACATGGCTTCTAAATGTCTTTAAGAAATGCCTATTGCTGTTTAGGGACAGTGTAGGGAGCCTGCTCCAGTCCATCCATCTCCTCATATAGTGAACTAGGAGGTCCCCAGGCTAACTAGGTAAGCAGTTCTGGGGGTTTCTCTAGAATGATGCTAAAATGTATAGGCTCTGAAATCTGATTTACTCAGTTATATCTGGTTATTTGTTAATTATGTGAACTTGAGAAAGTCCATATATTTACAGAACCTGTGCCTCTCATCCTTGTAAAATCACTGACAAGGTGCAGGACTTTATGATAGATCCTGTATAGACACAACAGCCATTAGACTTAACTGAGCATCTGCTATGAACCAACTACTATGCTTGTTGTTGAGAAGATTGTTGAATAACGTATCTGGAGGCCCTGTCTTTGTGGCACTTACTATCATAGTAGCACAAGTATCGCATTCCTAATTCTGATTGTAATTTCGGATTCCTGCAGCCAGAAGCAGCAGTCACTCAGACTTGCTTCCAATTTTCTATTTCTCTGGGCATTGCTCCCCTTGGTCAGGTTAAGATGTTCAGTACTCACAATAGCAGCTAACACAGAGTGGAAAGACCAAACATCTGAGATATCAGGATGCTACACATTTGTCTCCTGTAAAACATCAGAATTTTTTTGTCAACATAGAAGGTCACCTCTAGGGTAAGATACTCGGTTCTAGTCTTTTAATTGGTGATCATGTCTTCTTCACCCTTTCACCCCGTAAGACAAATTTCAGGGTAATTTGGTTTGTATGAGAATGAAGGACTGTTATCATTTCACTGAATTATTTCTTCAGAGTGTATGATCACAAGCGTAAGTGCATATTCCCAATTCAATCTTACTAACATGCTGAGGTGTTCTTATGTCTATTACTTAGCTGTAGTTGTATAATTTGTTTCTGCAAATTGTTAAGAATGATGTGACTCAGAAATAGAGAACAGACTTGTGTTTGCTGAGGGGGAGGGGGAGCAGGCGAGGGAAGGATTGGGAGTTTGGGCTTAGTGAGGAAAAGTGTTATATATAGAATGTGTAAACAACAAGGTCCTACTGCATAGCACAGGGAATTGTATCCAATATCCTGTGATAAACCATAATGAAATGGAATATGAAAAAAGTATATCAGTCTATCTATATGAGTCACTTTGATATACAGCAGAAATTAACCCCACACTGCAAATCAACTATACTTCAATAAAATAAATGGAATATAAGGTGGCGTGACTGGATGAAATAACTATTTAGATTTACTGAAGTGGTATGACATTTCAGCATATAAAGGCATCTTACAAACGATGTGGTCCAATCTCACTCCTCCTACTCCATCTCCCACCATTGTATGCTTAATTTAGCTCTGAAGCATCAAGAACCCACGGTTGTCTAGTTCTACTTGAATATGATGATGGAACCAAACTCGTTCTTGAATGGACTGTTTCATGTTGGGTCAGCATTTTTTGTGAGATGTTCTATTGTGTGCAAGAAGGCTGAACTACAGGTTAAAATAAGTAGACTTCAAGTCAAACTTCTGGTCTTTCTGGTGGGAGAGCAGTTCAGAAACAGGAATGTATTGTTTTCCTATACCAACTTGCTCTTTCTCGTTATCTGCCCTTTCACTCCCCTAGCAGCCTAAATGTGTGCCTGATTTAGAGTGAAGCCCTGTATCCTTATCATTTTGGTCAAAAATTTATACTCTGTTTCTGGTCCCACCTTTGATATTAATTGGTTACCATTTAAGGATTAGATTATCCATCCATTCACTGATATAGATCGTTAGCCTGAAGCACCTGTGTCTCCCTAACAGGCACCTACTAGATACTGAGAATATAGTGTAAGATGTGACTTTATTTAAGTGTGCTAAGCTTGCTGTCCTCTCCAAAGGAAATTCGATTGATGAAAACCAGGAATCAGTAAGTGAGAGAGATTCATGTTGTAGTGATCCTTGTTAACCCCTTTGGGTTCCAAAGATGCTGACTCTCTCCCAGTAACTCTAGAGGAAAACAGGAAACTTGAGAAACTCTCCTAGGATGTCCTTTTAGATTGAGTGGAACTTCAAAGTAAGTTCCAACATCAGAGCTACAGATGTTCACATGAGGAGCTGATTTCCCCCATAGTTCCCTGAGTCCTATTCCACATCACTCACTCTCCAGGAAGAGGTGGGCGAGCATGGTAATTAAGTCATTCTTTGGTATTAAGATCAGTGCTCAGAGGAGACTTTATCTTCTCCTGGTTCTACTGTATTGATACTAGAAGTACTTCAGTGTCCTCAGGAATTCTGCAGAAGAAGGTGGAAAAGTAGTTTGTACTTTTATTTTTTTGACAGCCACAGAGCTATGTTCAGTCATCTGATCTTTAAGGGTAGATTTACTAATTTTAAATTCAGAAATAAATTGAACATTTAGAAAAGCAAAAAGATTATTTTCTTCTAGCCTCAATAAGCAGAAAGTGGCACAAATTCAAAGTAGTTTAGCCTTTCATGATAAGTTGGCTGAAATCACTAGATGTTAGATTAGTTTAGCTGCTTTCTTATTATAAGGACAATTTAGGCTCAATATAGAAATTTAGAAGAGTAAAATACAAACTGTAGTACAATTAAACAGGGATTAGTCACTGCTTGTATTAGTTTCGACTAATCTCACTGCACACTGAAATTTGAAAAATGAATGCAGTATTTTATTTTAAATAAAAAATTATATGTATCTAATTTAAAAAAGAGAGATGGATGACACTGAAGGATAGGGTGGGAGGGGCTCTTTTCTGAGGACAGTGCTCTGTGAATATCAGGCATATTCATTCATTGTCATCCATCCACTTATCCTTCCCTTGATGTTCCTTCTGCTATGTCTTAGAAGTTCTGCTAAAATTGAATGCAGAATTGAGGGAACTCAAGGGTTTTATGTTTAGAGTAGATAAGGTTTCAGCTCACTAGACCTCACATTGCTAAATTTCCTCACTCTTCTTTAAATTACTATTTTGAAAATAAACTGAGACCTTTATAAACTGAGCTCTTCCCTTCCCTTCCTTTCCACTCACCTTACTCCACAAATACTTTGAGCCCCAGCAGCATGACAGGCACCTTACTAGGCAGTGGGAATGCAAAGGAAAGGGGAAAGGCAAATGTTTCTTCCCGTGGCTTTTAAAGTTTAAACTTGCAATTAGGGGACATTATGCAAATATATGAAAGATAGGGCGCGTGTAATTACATTGATGCTCACAATTCAGCTCAGTTATGTTGTAGTCCTGTTATGATCCCTGAAATCGAAGACGTAACATGAATGACCAGTGAATAGCCAGGATTGCTCACTGTATACCCAACACTCGTGCTCCTCGCCCAGGCTGCAAGGAGGGACCACAGAGGTTCATCTGGTTGTAGATGACACAGATCATGGGTGCTGGGCTGAACTTGGAGTCCTAAATTGAGGTAGCTTTGTGAATTGATGTCTAAGTTTTCCTCTGACTTTCTCTTTCCCTTTGCTTCTAAGACTTTTGCTAACGGGTGCATGCCTACCACTGTGATTTACCGAAACAAAACTATTATGATGCCGGGCTTCTTACTGAAAGTGTGTGAATATGGACTGTTGTTGCCTTTATAAAGTCAGATCTGAACTCTATAGTTTGCTCTCGAAACTCTACATAATCTGACCCCTTCCTGGCTTTCTATCCTTATTTCTTGTCACCTCTCTTTTTCCTAAAGTCAGTACACAGACTGTTAAATCATCTCTAGCTTATCTCAGTCAGTATGCCATCTCTTACCTGTGGATCTTCACCCATACGTTCACCTGTGTTTGGAGATTATCCCCTCCCGCTTTGCAATCTGAAATTTTAACCATTACTTTTTGAAAATAATATTCTCCAGGCCAGAATACTGGAGTGGGTAGCCTTTCCCTTCTTCAGGGGATCTTCCCGACCCAGGGATCGAACCGGGGACTCCTGCATTGGAGGCGGATTCTTTACCAACTGAGCTATCAGGGAAGCCTAAAACAATAATTTCATTTATTTATTTTTGGCTGGTCTGAGTCTTCAGAGCTGCATAGACTTTTCTCTAGTTGCGGTGGGTGAGAACTGCTCTCTAGCTGTGGTCCTCGGGCTTCTCATTGTGGAGGCTTCTTGTGTGGAGCCCAGGCTGCAGGGTGTGCGGGCTTCGGTAGAGACTCGTGGGCTCAGCTGTCGTGGCTCCGGGCTCTCGAGCACAGGCTCAGTACTTGTGGCCCATGGGCTTAGTTGCTCAGCAGCGTGGGAACCCGTGACTCCTGCATTGGCAGGTGGATTCCTTATCATTGAGACACCAGGGAAACCCAACTCATTACTTTTTTGTAGTGGCCTTTGCTGTTCCCCACACTCCATTTTGTGAGTTAAATAAATTTGACATATGCACTCCATCCCCACCTCCCCCCACCACCCCAGATTTCTTTCTGTATCAGAGCCTTGGAGCATGTATTTGAATCCAGGAAATTTACTTTAAACCCTATGCTGTTAAGATTGCCACTTGCTGATAGTAAATCCTATGGAAAAGTTCCCTAAAAATCTCTGAATATCAGTCATTTCATTGTTGAAATGCAGAAATGGTCTCTGGTTGGCTGTGAGAATGGTATTACATATGTAGATGCAAAATGTTTACCAGATAATAAGTGGTCAGTACGCGTGACAGTAATAGTAATAGTAACAATAACGAATATTTTCTGTTTGGGTTATCTCCCACAAAGCTGTGGGTTTTTGAAGGCAGAGACCATGTCTGTGTTGCTTATAATAATGTTTGGTGCATAATTAACCAATGACTGGATGAGGTCTTTGTACCACAGCCAGGCCAACATCTTACCACTCCAGCCAATTTGCATGTGGCCCTTATCTTGGTATAATTAGCAGAAGCAGTTCTTGGGAGAGATGGTCCTCACACTTCCAGATGATGCACGGTGTGTGAAAATGTGGTGCATTTGGGATGTCTTTGGCATCATGATCTCACAGAGAAGGTCCTGGGGTGGGTTGACAGAATAGTCTTGATACATTGAAGTGAGCAGCTTTAAACAGACGCATGAAGACCAACCAAGACAGCAGCAGCTTATTAGCATGTATTCTGATTCCTCAGGACCAGATGTGGAGTCTTACGAACATTTGCTCCCTGTAAATTGCTATTCTTACACACCCACAGGTCTTTATTTGTAATGTCAAGTTGGTTACTTCAATGGGCCATGTGCAAGTGTGTGCGCCAATATTAATAACAGGATGAAAGGAATGCATATGGAAACACAATACTCTGCCTTTTAAGATCATGAGGGCTCTGGATTTTGCTGACATTTGCTAAAAATAATTTTCCAGAAGAAAGAGGAAGTACACAGTGTTTGCTAAGAGCTTTTCTCTCCATTTTTTCAGGATGGAATTTTGGGAACTTTTCACTCAGCTTGCAGTTAGGCTTTATTATAGTGTTTTCAGGTAGTTGTGCATAGTTGAGGATGTTATGAAGTAGAAACAGCTTCAGTCATTGTACAGTTAACATTTAATTTTTCTGTTTTTTCAAATAGATCACCTCAGATTATAAAACCAATTCTGCAAAATAGGTGTCTCATCTCCATATTAGAGGCAAAGTAACTGAAGCTCAAACAAATGTGTTAATTTTTTCAGTTCACGTAGTTAGAGAGATCTGAGTCTTAGCTTATTGTTTTTTCAAAACCTATGCTGTTCCCTTCTCCCTCAGTTACTTCTAAATACAAAGGACCGCCAACATATAAGAATATGATATGATTTACTAATCAGAGGCTGTTGATAAATGTATGGAAAATATGGTACAAATAAGTTCTAACATAAATAATAACAGTATTTTGAATGACTTAATATTTGATAGCAAAACTGTGATGGGCAAGAGTGACACATGCCAATACATTCTGAGTCTCAGGAATGCATGTATATGAACGGGAACATCCATGAATCATACTTTATTCAAATTTTTCTTTTTTAATAAAAATGCTAATAGAATATTAAAATGCACATAAATTAAAATGATCATAAATTAGGATTAATAGCACATTAATGAATTATATTCCCACATTCATTAAGATAAAGTGGCATTTCAATATTTCCTCTTGTTAATAAGTTTAGTACAATAAATGAAATGGATACAATTTGCGGTTCAATAAATATTTGATGTAATCTTATGCTGTAACTTTTTAAAATATTCAGAAGTAAAATAGGAGATCTAGATGCATTTGGATGCTTCGTTGCTGTTTTATGTCTTTTGTATAATCTTTTCATTTATTGAGGAGCTAAATAAAATTTAAATTGGCAAAGAAAGTGATAAAATCTGTTCTGAATAAAAAGTGATCCCAAGAGAACGCAAAGCCTTTTGAGTTTCTAGGAGTTTTTTTGCACAAGACTTTTTTTCTTCAATATATACATATATATATTTTAAGGAACAGGTATTTAAAAATCTCATGATGCAAGAACTAACTGCACGTGTGCTTAGTCGTTCAGTCGTGTCTGACTCTTTGCACCTCCATGGGCTGTAGCCCGCCAGGCTCCTCTGTCCATGGGGGTTTTCCAGGCAAGAACACTGGAGTGGGTTGCTGTGTCCTCCTCCAAGGGATCTTCCCAACCCAGGGATCGAACCCAGGTCTCCTGCATTGCAGGTGGATTCTTTACCATCTGATCCACCAGGGAAGCCCAAGAACTAACTATATTGGCATTTAAATAATTGTGTTTAACTGAAAATATGTGCATTTAAGCAATATTTTATAACTATAATCCAATGAATTTTCCTTTTAAAAATGAGAATTAAAAATATATATTCTTCTTTCATTTTATTTTTTAATAGGAGTCTGTATAGTATAAAGAAACAGCACCATATATCAGAACACTTTTGTTTCCCTCCTGAGAATAAACTGTGAAATTTTGGGGTTCTGTTTTCCCCAGTACATACCAAAATGTTTTAGGCAGAGTAGGTGTTCAGTAAATACTTGTTGTCATGATTGAAAATGGAGCTGAATTCCTGCTGCAAAGTTTTTATTTCTCAAAGAAGTCCCATTTCTGGAAAATGTGCTCCCATAATCTGGCCTCAGTCATCTTTGCAAAATGGGAATAATTTTCCTGGACTAGAAGAATCATACAAATCAAAGGGGAAAAAAAAACTTACACAAACATAAGGTCTTAATATCCATCAGATTGTTAGAATTATGTCAGAGTTTTGAATATAGCAGCCAGAGCTGAGTTGAACTTTAGGCCTGCTGCACTTGTTTCTATCAAATAGAAACTGTGGAGATGTTACGATATACCTTCTCAAACTTCCCTTTTCTCGTGTTTCATATGGAATATTCTAATTCAATGACTTTTGGAAAAAATGAAAAGAATTAGTACATGAGAAGTGATTCACACAGTTTTTGGCACACAGATAGTAGCCCATAAAAATAGCTAATAATAATAATCTTTAAATGTATTAACCAATTGAAAAGAATGCATACATTTTTATATATTTTTATCAATCTTTTTATCATTCTAATTGCACATCAGTTCATACTAAACAAGTAAATATATGAACAAATTGAAGGAACACATATACTTTAATGTTTTCTGCTCAATTTTTTTTATCATTGCAAATGTATATCAATTTATACTGAACAGGCCAGAGTATGTTTTAAAGGCATTCAAGTGTATTTGACTCTCATTACCTTACTTGATATACAGAGGGTTGCACAGACTCTTTGTATAGCTACTATTGGCAGAAATTGATGAAGTTATAATCAATGTAGAAAGAAACAACTTTATATTGAAACATGAGGTAGTTAAAACATACTTTGCAAATTGCCACATCACTAACCAATGTCCCCTTTCATTTTAGCTACACACAGACCTGGATCCTGGGAGCAAAAAAATCAAATACATCCTGTCAGGCGATGGAGCTGGGACTATCTTTCAAATAAATGATGTAACAGGAGATATCCATGCTATAAAAAGACTTGATCGAGAGGAAAAAGCTGAGTACACCCTAACAGCTCAAGCAGTGGACTGGGAGACAAATAAGCCTCTTGAGCCTCCTTCTGAATTTATTATTAAAGTCCAAGATATCAACGACAATGCCCCAGAGTTTCTCAATGGACCCTACCATGCCACCGTACCAGAGATGTCCATTTTGGGTATGTATGCTTCCATTTTTCACAGAACTGTTAACAATCATCTTTAAAATAGCTTTTGGCATCAGGGATAGTGTGTGATTGAATAAGAGACATTTATTACCGTCTTATCTCTAATTTGCATTTCCAAATCCCCATTTTTGGCCTCAGTTCCACAGCTCAATAGCTTTAGTCCCTGAGTAATAGGAACTGACGAAGCAGTTTTATTAAAATCTCTCTCCTTGCACGACAGTACTTCAATAGGCTGAATTTGTATTCCTCTCATAGACCTGGAGTTCGAGTATTGTTACTGAAGCGGATTTATCAAGATTTGTTCCAACATGCCAGACTAATCCTATTGATATTTGCTTGATGTTTAATTATTTGTTTGTGTGTATTCACATGCAGATATAGCACATAGAGAAATAGGAAACCGTCTAGGTCTGTAGTCAGCCAGATATTGCATTGAGCTGGTGGGTAGAGTCTAGAGTGGATTAGGAAATCAGCTACTAGAGGCTTGTGTGTTGTGCTCATCTTACTTGGACTGAACTTTTTAAAGAATCCTTGCTATCACCAATGACTCACTCCCACTTTTTGTGAGCCACTGAAATATTCATTATACTCCACAGAACAACATTTATTCCAAAACACGGTTTTCTACCTTTTTCTTCCCTTTTTTTGTATTTGCTTATTTATCCCCAAATCAGTGTTATCTGGCAGTTCAGCCGGTAAACAATCTGCCTGCAATGCAGGAGACCCCAGTTCAATTCCTGGGTTGGGAAGATCTGTTGGAGAAGAGATAGACTACCCAGTCCAGTATTCTCAGGTTTCCCTGGTGGCTCAGATGGTGAAGAATCCACCTGCAATGCAGGACACCTGGGTTTGATCCCTGGGTTGGGAAGATTCCCTGGAGAAGGGAACAGTTACCCACTCCAATATTCTGGCCTGGAGAACTCCATGGACAGAGGAGCCTGGTGGGGTACAGTCCATGGGGTTGCAGAGTTGGACGACTGAGTGACTTTCACTTCACTTCATCCCCAAACTCTGGCCTTGATACAGGAATTCCTGACCCAGGACTTTATACTATAATAAAAGGGAATTTTAGAATTCTTCCTTGTCTGACAAAAGCAGTAGACAGAATCCAAGATCCAGGGCCCAAGAGCACCAAAGTCATTCCTAAGCATACAGTGGATGGAATGGATACCCCGGTTTGTTTCAAACTGCATTTAAGGCAACCTATAGTCTATGCAGCAAAATCACATAAATTAGAAGTAGGAGAACATAATGTGATAAAACACACACACACACAAATAGAGATACAAATCAAAAACCCCAATTAGGTAAATAGTTTGGCTTCATTTGATCTCTTATTTTTTAACCTACACTATAACTTTGGTAGATGCACCCATTGCAGCAGCAAATCAGAATTGGCTTCAGGTGTTCACATCTTACCAGTGTATTTCTTCTACCAAGACTCTATTTTGTCTATTCCTTGTGTGAAGAATCCAACTTTTACGTATTTTTTTTCTTCTTATCAAAATCAAATCACTCCTCTATGGTAGGCTGAAATGACACTTCTTCTAGGAAAATTTGTGGGAGACTTCTAGGGATTTCTAGCAGGAAGTTCTCTCTCTTCCATCACTACTACAGCAGAAAGGAACCCATGAACAATCAAAAACACCTTCATGTTCATACTTCTTTTAAATTCTGACAGGTAAACAGGAGCTGAGAAATGCTATATTTTTTTCTTTCTTTTTATTTACTTCTTATTTCATCAAGTTATTTAGGGCAGAGAACTTGCCTAATCCATCTTTAAAAAAAAAAACTTTTTATTGTATATTGAGGTATAGATGATTGACAATGTTGTGATAGTTTCATGTGGAACAGTGAAGGGGACTCAGCCATACATGCATGTGTATTCATTCTCCCCCAAGTTCCCCTCCCCTCCAGGCTGCCACGTAACATTGAGCAGAATTCCATGTGCTGTATAGTAGTTCCTTCTTGGTTATCCATCTTAAATATAGCAGTGTGTACCTGTCCACCAAACTTCCAAACTATCCCATCCCTTGTTTATTCCCCTGGCGACCATAAATTTGATCTCTAAGTTTATGAGTCTGTCTCTGTTAGTGTAAGGTGATTTTAAAGGACTATTACCACTTACAATACATACAGAATCGTTATTGTTTAATTGCTAAGTCATGTTCAATTCTTTATGACCCCATGGACTGTAGCCTGCTAGGCTCCTCTGCTCATGAGATTTCCCAGGCAAGAATACTGGAGTGGGTTGCCATTTCCTTCTCCAGGGCATCTTCCTGATCCAGGGAGAGTACCCACGTCTCCTGGATTGGCAGATTAATTCTTTACTGCTGAGCCACCTGGAAGCCCCACATAGAGAATACTTAATCTTAATTACTAATAAATGATCAACAGAAAGCTGCTATTTTTTTCTTCATTATTATACTTTCTACATCTTTAATGGCCAAGTCTATACCTATTTATTGTAGATGTGTCAGAGGCTTCCATTCCTGTGTGTGTGAGTCATGCCCCTGATAAATATGCTGAGGGAAAAAAATAAAATACAAACTTCTACAAACTTCATGGTCAATTTCAGCTAAGGAAAGGAATTTAAAGATATTATTAGCTATATAACGCAATGTGTATGTGCACTTATACATTGTTCCTCTATCTCAAAGATTTTTCTTTATGAGTATAGCAATATAGTATAGTATTTCTTTATAAATAGAGTATAGTATTTATACTATATTTATACTATAGTATATGTACAATATACTATACTATATGTACAATATAGTATAGTATTTCTTTATAAAAGAAATAATCTACACCAACTTACATAGTTATTTTAAAAATGCTTAGCTTGTTACCTCTCTGCTGAAAACCACATGGAATATGCTGCAGTTGAAGGAGTGGGTTTTGAAACCAAATGGATGAAATTTTGAATCCTGGTTCTATCCCTTATTATCTGCTCGACTTTGAAATTCAAGGAGGTGAAACTGTTGCTTATTTCCCTTGGCCACAGTGCAAAGATAACAACTTCTATCTTGCTTTCATTTTTTGAGAATCACATGATAAAATAGAAGGTAAAGGCATGCCATAAAGTAAAGAAGTGTTCAATAATTGGTAGTTGTGGTTTATAAAATTATTTTTATTAATCTCATTCCCATATTACCTGTGGACTTTACCTTTGTATCGATTTTATGCATCGGGTGTCTGGTTTCTGTTTGACTCCAGCCTCTCTGGTTAAAGGAGGAAGAGGCAGCGGCACTATTTTATTGTCAAGTGTGAATTATTCCCTTCATTTCTCATGAAGGTGAATATCAGGATGAAGGTCAGCTCCTATCTCTGTTCTCTCCCCATTACCACTGCTCTCTTCCAGCCTGCCTCTTCCCTCCCTGCCTGCCTTCTTTCATTTTTCTTCCTTTGCTACTGCAGAAATGCCAACACCTGCACCTGAACACCCTGAAGAATGCCAGCAAGGACTGGGGGATTTCATTGTTGCAGAGAGTGAAAAATAAAATTCTAATTGAAAAATTTACCAATATTACATTGAAATGAATGTGATATTCCAGAACTGTCTGCCAGTTGACAGGCTGTCAAGACAAAACACACATATATATTTGCCCAAATGGCAGCCAAATTATTTTAGAACCATCTTATTTGGAAACTGGAGGCAGAGCTCTTTTATATTCTACTGTTTATTTCAGAACTTGATGAGAATTCACTTTTATAGCAATACTGCGTAAAGAACGATGTGTGAGCTTGTCTGATTTTTACTGTGGATCCCAAGCTAGCAAGGTTGAAGTTGGTTTTTCAGTGAAAATTTGCCCACACTTAATAAGTTCCAGACACTTTAAATATTTTTATGCTATTGGATATTGGAGTGAGGGATTGTAAACCTTGATTGTGTGTTCACATCTGTGCTGAGTTGCGTCTGACTCTGGTACCCCGTGGACTGTAGCCCACCAGAATCCTCTGTCCATGGAATTTTTCAGGCAAGAATACTGGAGTGGGTTGCTATTTCCTACTCCAGGGAATCCTCCCAACCCAGGGATCAAACCCTCATCTCTTGTGTCCACACCTGGGTTCAGGTAAAATGAACTCTGTATTTAGCTTGAAAATAGAATCTCAGATAATTTGTCTACAAATCTGCTTTCTACTTGTATTAGTGATATAACCCAACTAAGCCTCACCTTCTCTATCTGTGTAGTATGCATAAGAATCCCTACCTAAGAAAATATGTTTGGAAAAATTCATGATTGTATTTGAATTACTTGGCATGGCCATTGAGTTGGTGCTCAGTTGATACTTGTTTCTTTACAAACATCCATCTTTGAGCTGCTTTTACTAGTATGATTCAATAAGTTGTGTATATGGTATGAATGCCTTGAAAGTGAAGTGAAAGGCGCTAAGTCATGTCTGACTCTTTGCCACCCTCGACTGTATGGACTATATCGTACATGGATTCTCCAGGCCAGAACACTGGAGTGGGTAGCTATTTCCTTTTCCAGGGGATCTTCCCAACCCAGGGATCAAACCCAGGTCTCCTGCATTGCAGGCAGATTCTTTACCAGCTGAGCCACCAGGGAAGCCCAAGAATACTGGAGTGGGTAGCCTATCCCTTCTCCAGTGGATCTTCCCAGCCCAGGAATTGAACTGGGGTTTCCTGCATTGCAGGCAGATTCTTTACCACCTGAATTATGAGGGAAGCCCTGTGAATGCCTTAGTCAATGAAAAGTTGCTTAAGAAGCCTTAAGTTTATGTTTCACAATTGCACACATTGGAATGAACCCTATTTTATTCTAACGGGTATGTTAGTAAAGATGGAGATAAAGGATGGATGAGAAAGCCAAGTAGGACTTGAGCTGGTATGAATGACTATGTAACTGCAAAGTTACATAAACATAAACATAAACTGGAGGTTTTCTTAGTTTTCTTTGAGATTCAAGTCTTCTCTAATGGTGATCAGTGTGTATTAAAAAGTTGCTATATTCCCAATGCTGTTAAAAGCTTGCAATATTCACAACAGTCTTTTAACATTAGTACTGATATTACCTTTTCTATTCATTATTTTTAATCAGAAAAGTGGGGGAAATAATAGCTAATCCAAACTGAGATATTCAATGGAGGAGCTGGGATTGAATCCAGGTATCTGGCTCTTCTTTCCAAGGTTTTAACCAGTATGTTATACTAAACTTTGATAATATCTCTAGAAAACTTCATTTATATATGTTCTATGATTCCACTGCCTAATGATTCTGTTGCCTATTAATAATAGTTACTGTTTTTCCAAAGTGGAAGAGCTCTTTAGATTAGCATACTTTCCAAATTAAATGAAGAGCTGGACAAAGAGGACAGGAGTTTGACAAAGAGAAGTATGGGTGAAATCTTATGCAGTTTTTAAAAATATAAGAACAATATATCACATAGAAATTCAAATCACAGTAAAATTAATTGAGAGCCATTTGGTGAATAAATGGGGCTGAAGTGCTGTTAATATTAAAGTAAAAACCAAAGAGAATAACTGGGATTGACTCTGGATTTCCTGGTGGTGACTGCAAAAGAGAATGCACTCTCCATCAAAAAATATTAATCAAAAAATCAGAAGGTCAAGAGGTTCCTTAGTAAAATATATTTTGGAAAGGAAAATCTCATTGCTTTGCAAAGGCTCATAACTATAGAGGTTATGGATGTCAGTACATAATATGCAAGGAGACTTACTCTACTTGAAACAGTGACTCAGCCAAAGGTAAAGTGTTAACATTTGAGAACAGTTTCAGTGTTGTCCGTTCTATGTGTTATTCTCACTCTCCTATCTTCTCTTATTATTAGTAACATGTCTTTTCTTTGTGATTTTGTTCTTTTTTGGTGCATGTATGTGTGCTAAGTCACTTCAGTTGTGTCTGACTCTTTGCAACCCCATGGACTGTAGTCCCCCAGGCTCCTCTGTTCATGGGGATTCCCCAGGCAAGAATATTGGAGTGGGTTGCCATGCCCTCCTCCAAGAATTCCCAACCCAGGAATGAAACCCGTGTCTCTTATGTCTCCTGCATTGGCAGGTGGGTTCTCTACTGGTAGCACCACCTGGGAAGCCCTTTTTTATGGTAAACATCTTCAAATCCTCTTTTGGAAGATGGCCCATGTGAAATACAGGCTATTTCTTTTGTGTTGTTCATCATCTTTAATTTGGAATACATTTAATCTTAGAAAGAAGGTGCAGTTATAGTCCAAATTAATGTTTCCTCAACTTTTAGAGGGTGCATTGCTGAGATGATACCCCATCACCATGAGATTCTTCAATCAGTCTTTGCCACATGGATGATTTTCTACACAAGCACAATACAGCCATCAAAATTAGGAAATTAATAGTGATACACCATTGCTAGTGGATGCGTCGACCTCAGTCAGATGTCTCCAGTTGTCCTAATAAAGTCTTTTTATAGCAAAAGGATCAAATCTAGACCTCCATGAGTTCTAGACTTACCATGAGTTCACCTCTATACCTCCAATGCCAAAGCAACACCACAAGGCTCATTCTAATTGTTTCTTTTTCTCCAACAGTGAGAACCCTGTTTCTTTTCACTTGATGTATTTGGTGTTAATATCACCCCTCACTGCTGTAGTAAGTGATTTTCATTTGCTCCTCTGCCCATCCCCTGACTCCCTGACACAAACGTTGATTGCTGTTTCACTCTACCTCTACCTTCCTGCCTTTCTGTGAATTCTTACCTCGCCAGCCATACGTAATAACTTTTGGAATGAACTGTTTAGGTGGCAGGCAGTCAGGAATGGGGGCAGGAAACTATATGATACTCTCAAATTTTGTTCTCTTGTGTATTTCAGTTGTATTTATGGTACAACAGACCTATGGCAATGGCGCCAACCTGTGCTCAAAATAGATTTACTGAAAAAAATCAAAGTTAATCGGTAAACACCGAATTAAAGAAAGTAAAATGATTTTCATACATCAGACTGTTTAAAGCATTAATATACAAGAATTTGATAAATTCATATTTTATGCCCTTTTGGAGATTCAGACATTTATATGATCCCAGAAACTATTTTTAAAAAGTATCTTGCAAAACTGCATAATTTTATACTATAAAAGTTTTAAAAACACATGTCTAATGAGAAGAGAATTTTGAATCTATGTTAGGTCACATGTTAATGTAGCATGCAGCTAAATAGTCAAATTTGCAATTTCTAAAGAGCAAATTAAAAATTATGATGACTCTAGCTTACATGCATTAGCTTGTTATTCTTGTCACTGCCTGATAGATATTTTCATCCCATAAAAAGAAGTTTCCCCAATTAATAATTAGAAATTCATTTTCATATTTTTTATTATTAAAGAAGCAGTTTATGTCACAGAAGCTTAAAAGATCAAAGGATGTTCATACTGACAAACTGTCTTAAACCTAACATACATCTTTTTTATATTGTGGAGGTGGTGGTTTTCCTTCTCTCTCTCGGCTCGATTTTGAAAAGATTCGGTAGCATTTCTGTGTTTTAAAGGAGAGATGCAAAGTGAGAAAGAGAAAAACATATCTTGATGGATTTGATTATCGTTCTTGTCTTATTTGATTCAGAGTGACAAACAAAATTGAAATTCTGTAGGAAAACATGGGTGGGAAATCACGAAGATTGAAATAAACACTTTTCAAAGAGATGCAGCTGCCCTACCTGCCATCAGCGTCTGTAGCAGCTGTGGTTCCCAGGCTCCAGGAAGGCAGAGGCCTGTGTAGCTTCTGTTCCGCAGAAGGAAGGTACTTGCATTGTTCTTGTGGTTCGGTTGCTAAGTCATGTCCGACACTTTGTGACCCCAGGGACTGCATAGACAGTTGGTATAGTAACTGAATGTTTTCTTATATCTTATGATAAAATTGAAGCAGTGATTTCTGATATGCAGATTTCGGTTGTACCCACAGGTCTCCCTAATTGATCTATGGCTTAGAAATTACTGGAGTATACAAATGGGAAAGATACTGGCAGTGAACTGTGAGAGGTACCTGAAACCACTTAGTCTTCCTAAAGGCATTGTTATTTCTATACGGTGGCTAAGAACAAGATCGGCATATAATGATGGGGATATAAACAAGGTTTATTTGAAAGCCTTCTCTGAAGAGAAAACTCCTTCCATCAAATTTTGCTTTAATGCTTACTCCTCTGTACTCTCTAAACCGTAAGGGGACATTTTATGAATCAATTAAGGATAACAATATACAATCAATTTATTGTACTGTCCCTAATGGGATTCTTACATTTTTTGGTCAACTTATAATCCTGATATCTTTAATTTTAATGTTCTATAGGCTAAATATCAACCCAAATATGTGAATGCAGTTAGGATAGCTTGTGGTGGTGGTTTAGTTGCCAAGTCGTGTCTGACTCTTGCAACCCCATGGACTGTAGCCTGCCAGGCTCCTCTGTCCATGGGATTCTCCAGGCAAGAGTACTGGAGTGGGCTGCCATTTCCTTCTCCTATAGGATAGCTTAGGGAAGTTGTTAAACTTATATAGAAATCTACCTTCTAGAGTCACTTTGAAAATAGTTAAAATTATAGAACTACTCATTTTAGGGCTGCCTCAGGAACTCCAGACCCAATTCCATTTCGGGGTTTCATTGCCAACATAAACTGGACATTTTCAATGGTCTCTTCTTGTAGATTTGGTCTGTTGACTTAGGAATTTCATGTAACCACCAGAAATCTTTGAATTCTTTCTAAAGATGAATTCTCAATCACTAGCCAGTAAATTTTTTTTCAGAATGGTATAAATCAAAACAGAATCTTACAAATACCTCATTTGATTTTGCAAGTTGTAATATTGGTGTCACTGTTGTTCTATATAATAGAATATTACATAAAATATATTTCAGTAATTCCATAATAACCTGAAACTTGAACCTATTGGAAACAGTCTGTCGTTAACTCCATCCCAACTGGTGAACAGAGTGGAATTCTCTGTGGGATGGGATTAATTTAGAGACCTGTCTCTCCCATTCATGAGTATCTCTTAATTTGAATTGGTGATCTAGAAGATTAAAATCAAACCTTTGACTCAGCATTTTCAGTATCTGAGTGGAGGCAGCTTTGAGATCAACCTGTCCATATCAACCAGGTCATTCGCTCAATATCCCAATTATACAATCGATTCCCAGCCTATTCATAACAGTAGCTAAAGCTAACTTTCTGTTTCTTTCCCTTTTATTTTTTCCCTCCATTTTGCCCCTGTGCTCATTCACAGTGAAACTCAATTTGATTATCAAATTAAACTCAGTTTAATTATCCTAATATTGTTTCTTTAAGCTCTTCAGAAATATGTCTTCTACTTACATTTTTTAAGCTTTATTTATCTATTTTATTATTTTTGGTTGTGCTCGATCTTCATTGTTGTGTGCTGGCTTTCTCTAGTTGTGGCAAGCATGGGCTACTCTCTAGCTGTGGTGTGTGGGCTTCTCATTGCAGTGGCTTCTTTTGTTGGGGAGCACGGGCTCCAGGGTGCACGGGCTTCACTAGTTGTGGCACATGGGCTCAGTACTTGAAGCGCATGGGCTTAGTTGACCTGCGGTATGTGGACTCTTCCTGGACCAGGGATCAAACGCACATCCCCTGTATTGACAGTCTTATTCTTAACCACTGGACCACCAGGGAAGTCCATCTACTCAGATTTTTTATTTTTCTATTTCTGGATACATTGGGTAACCTCTCTGAAAATTACACCCACTTCCCTGTTGTTAAATTTTCTATGGTGAATAATACTTCATCCAAGTCTACCCTGAACCCTTCTGAAAAGATAAGACATCTACTGCTTCCGATTCAAATAATCTTCTGGTACTTGAAATACTGAAAAGTATTCTCATATCGGTAAACCTGCACTTATAAGGAAAATCAAAACACTCAATAACAACAAAAAACATTGTATTGTAGATGGAAGTTTGAGAAACACAGGTGGACAGTTCCATGATCCTGTTGTCTTTCTATCTCTTTGTCCTCATATATTAATAAGAATGGATATTTTAGGATTCAACACATTTATTGATTTTTTGAGGCAAAAGGGCAAATCATTCTTAAGTTATGCAAGCCGTGCTTGTGTCTCGAGCTCTGTGAATTAGCATCAATACCTACAGTGTTACGAATTTTTGTTACATACCCATTTCAGAAAATCATGAATTAAAAGGGGCTAGAGAGAAAAAGCATATAGAGTTCAGCCTTTGCCCACATTCGTCTGTCAGGGAAAGGGATGCACTGCATGTCAGGGCAGCTCTGAAACACGCATTTGTGAAATCCTGAAGTCTTGGCTGAAAATGAATGTGAGACATCTCTGTCAATATCTTTTTGGTGTATGTCATGCCCTCCTTACCTCTCAGAGCTGGTAGGGGTTCCTAGAGTTTGAACATTTTTAAATATTATTTCTTTGATTTTTATATTTGTGCATAATGGACTTAATAATTGTGCTTTTTAGATTCACTGGACTTGGAAGATTGCTATTTGAGTTTTAGGCCCAAATTGCTTTTATTCTTTGGTTGATTAGCAATCACAATTATGTGAGATATGTGCCATTTTTCCTATTCTTATCAGTAATGTTACGTAGAGGAAAATATGATGAAACTTAAATGGCAGGATAGTCACGTGTGTAGATGAGCACATAGATCAATACAGGCATGCCTCAGAGATATTGCCAGTCGGGTACTGGACTGCTTCAAGAAAGCAAGTTGCAAAATGTTTTGGTTTCGCAGTGCATATAAAAGTCATGTTTATGCTACATTGTAGTTTATTAAGTGCACAATGGCATTATGTCTAAAAATGTGTACACACTTTAATTTTTTAAAAACTACTAAAAAATGCTGACCTAACATCATCTGACAACACAGGCTTGCCACATACCTCCAATTTGGGGAAAAAAAAAAAAAACAACATGGAGTATCTGTGAAGCACAATGAAGTAAAGCATAATAAAACAAAGTATGCCTATAGATTAAATAAGGGTAAGGAAGATATACAAGCTGTTAAAAGAACTAGGATAAAGCTAAGTATGTACACGTATGGAGGAAAGAAATGCAAGTTTGCATGTGTGTGTGTATTTGATATTATAATTAGATACCCTAAAAAAAATAGTTATATTACGAGGCTGTAAGTGAGAACATACGGATTGTCTCAGACTCATGTCTGATTCTAAGCGAACAAGGCTTTCTTCCTTGTGTCTGGTGTCTGTACTAGAAGACTTTAAAGTCAGTATAATCATATTTGTGCCAGTGTTGAAGATGATTTTATTCATTTTCTTTTTGTCAGGGAACATGACACCAAGGAGTCTTCTCTTTATAACCATGTCAGACTTTCTGGATTTCATCATTATATACCAATTATGAATTCTTGCAAGCCGCAAGAGTGGTTTGAGTTCAAGAAAACACTGAGGGCAGGAGAGGGGAAATTCACCAACTAAAGGTCTCGAATAGGTGTTGAGATGTTGGTATGTGTTCCTTCTGAAATCCAAAGCAACGCTAGTCACTTAAGGTTAGCATGATGAATAATTGTTTTAGGACTACACAGAGATTAATATTTAAAAGTTAATGCCAAACACACTATTCATGTATATTCATTTGATCCTAACAACAACCTTATGAAGTGGATTTTATTCTTTTTATTTTTTAAAAGAGAAAACTGAGGCACACGTGCTTAAAATATGCTCAAAGTCTTATGATGGGTAAAAATAAGAGCTCCTCATCAAGCATGATCAAACCAGTCAATCCTAAAGGAGATTAACCCTGGATATTCATTGAAGGAGCTGATGCTGAAGCTCCAATACTTTGACCACCTGATGCCAAGAACTGACTCACTGGAAAAGCCCCTGATGCTGGGAAAGATTGAGAGCAGGAGGGGAAGGGGGCGACAGAGGAGAAGATGGTTGCATGGTATCACTGACTCAATGGACATGAGTTTAAGCAGACTCTGGGAGATAGCGAAGGACAGGGAAACCTGGCCTGCTGCAGTCCATGGGGTTGCAAAGAGTCGGACACAATTTAGGGACTGAACACCATCAGGCGTGCAGAGCAACTAGCAGTCCACAGAGGAAGGAAGGAGTTGTCATAGAGGTTAGACTATATACAATAGAGTTGATAGACAAGTTCTTGTCTGTGCCTTGGGTGACAGGACGGAAAACTGGAAGGGAAGTGGAAGAGACCAGGAATACACTGGAATCCAAAAGGAGCCTATGCCTGGCACTCCCACCTCAATATTCCTGCAGGAGAAGCTGATGCCCTTGGTCGCAGGACTGGACCTGGGTCAGGACTTGGACATTCTGGAGGAACACAGCCTAGAGCTGCTGAAGGAGCTGTGAGCTGGATTCTGCTCCGTGTCCTCATGGGGTGCTTGAGAACATGCTGAGTCAGGCATGCACTGCCCCAGTGTCCGATACCTTCATTGACAATGGGTCTGCCTTCTCCACTTCTGCCTGCAAAAGCTCATGCCAAACCTAACCAGGACAAACGTAGGAAAGGCAATTCTAGAAAAATAATGCCAGTGTAGCTAAACTGATCGAGAACAAAGCCATGACAGATACACCTTATTTAGCTTCTGTTGTAGGCTGGGTCCTTTGGAAAACACTGTGTAGATTTTTAGAAAAGAGCATTATATATGTCTAGTGTTACCATTGCACATTATGTATTATATAAAATTATATATATTGTAGGTTGCATGTTATTATCATATTTTTACTGAAAAATATAGATATAAATTTATTTGTGTTGTGGGCTGAGTTCTATTTCACAAAATTAATGTACTGGAGCTCTAACCCCCAGGACCTTCAAATGATTTGTATTTGGAGCTAAGGCTCTTGAAGAGGTGATTAAAGTTAAGTGAGGACATGTGGGCAGGCACTGGTCCAGTCTGACTGGTGTCCTTACAAGAAGGAGGAATTTGGACACAGAGACTCTAGGGGCACGTATGAACAGAAGGACAGCTGTGTGACAAGACACCAAGAAGAGCGGCTATCTGCAAGCCAAGGAGAGACCTCGGGAGAAACCAGCCCTGCCAGCGCCTGGAACTTGGACTCCCAGCCTCTAGAACTGTATGAAAATTAACTCCTGTTGTAGAAATCACCTAGGCTAGAGTGTTTGTTATGGCAACCCTAGCAGACTAATGTGGTTTAGTGTGGCCATATTAACTTAATCAGGAGGAGCTAGAATGAAAATCCAAAACCAGAGACTCATTAAATTGGATACCAATGTTCTCTCTTCTAGAATTATCATGTCCCTGTATAAGGCTTGACTTAGGGTCACATCTTTGGATACATATGGAACAAACATCTGTTCCCAGCTATGGGATGTTTTTAAAAAATAAAAAACCATATGCTTAAGTGTGTGGAGCTTCTTTTCATTTTAAGTAAATTTTTAATTTGAGTTTTAGATTTATGGAAAGGTTGTGAAATTATAATACAGTCCCCGTATACCTTCACACCCACATTTTACTATTATCAATATTAACATCTTACATTAGTGTGGTAAACTTTGTTAAAATCAATGAATCGATATTGACACTACATTTTAACACTTGTAGGGAGAACTGGTCAGGTATTTTTGTAGAATTTCCCTCATTTTAGATTTGTCTAATGGGTTAGAGTGTTTGGGGGGGGCGGGGAACTGACATTTTGTGACATTATCAATGTTGTTTAGTCACTAAGTTGTGTCCAACTCTTGCTACCCCATGGACAGTAGCCTGCCAGGCTCCTCTGTCCATGGGATTTTCCAGGCAAGAATACTGGAGTGGGTTGTCATGTCCTTCTCAGGGAGATCTTCATGACCCAGAAATCGAACTGGGGTCTCCTGCATTGCAGGCAGATTCTTATCCACTGCACCACCAGAGAATCCACCTGCTTATGTGCATGGTCCTTCAGGCTCATTTTGTATATTTATTGCTCCACTTCTAGAATTACCTCTGTCTCCAAGGAGCCCTGGTTCCTTTTGTTGGGGTCATTAGAAGCAAAGTGTGCTAATTGCACTTGTTGCTGCTGGGTTGTCTTTGGTTTTAGACTCTCCCAGATGATAGAGGGAGGACAAATATGTGTGGAGATATGTATTTATACACTTGAGTTTTTAAAATACAGTGGTAATATAATTATATTATTTTGTCACAATTTACAGTCCACCATGGGAAACCCCACATCCAATTTTTTTAAGTCTACATGCATTAAATTTTGTATGCGCTATTGATTTTGATAAGTACATTGTGACACATGTCTATCATTACATTATCAGATGGAATAGTTTTCCTACCTTAAAGAAAGCCGTGAGCTTTACCTGTTAACTTCCTCATTCTCTAACCCCCTATTGACTTTATATCTTTGTCTTTTCTAAAATATCCTATAAATACAATAAAATAGTATATCAGTCCAATTCAGTCGCTCAGTCATGTCCGACTCTTTGTGACCCCATGGACTGTAGCATGCCAGGCCTCCCTGTTCATCACCAACTCCCGGAGTTGAATCAAACTCATGCCCATTGAGTCGGTGATGCCATCCAGCCATCTCATCCTTCATCGTCTCCTTCTCCTTCTGCCTTCAATCTTTCCCAGCATCAAGGTCTTTTCCAATGAGTCAGCTCTTGGCATCAGGTAGCCAAAGTATTGGAGTTTCAGCTTCAACATCAGTCCTTCCAGTGAATATTCAGGGTTGATTTCCTTTAGGATGGACTGGTTGGATCTCCTTGCAGTCCAAGGGACTCTCAAGAGTCTTCTCCAACACCACAGTTCAAAAGCATCAATTCTTCAGTGCTCACTATATACTAAATAGTATTCCTTTGTATGGGTTACCATAGTTTGTTCATCCTTTTGTCTATTGAAGTATATTTTGATTGCTTCCAACATTGTGTAATTATAAATACAACTGCTTTAAACACTCATGTACAGTTTTTGTTTTGAAATAAGTTTTTAATTCAGTTGAAATACCGAGGAGTATATCTAATACCTCTTTCAGTAAGAATGTATTTAGTTTTATTATTAATTTTAATCAATTTAACCAAAATATTGACCACAAAACTCTATCAGTAATATTTTTTTTTTTTTTTTAGTTGGAGGCTAATTACTTCGCAACATTTCAGTGGGTTTTGTCATACATTGATATGAATCAGCCATAGATTTACACGTATTCCCCATCCCGATCCCCCCTCCCACCTCCCTCTCCACCCGATTCCTCTGGGTCTTCCCAGTGTACCAGGCCCGAGCACTTGTCTCATGCATCCCACCTGGGCTGGTGATCTGTTTCACCATAGATAGTATACATTATCAGTAATATTTAAAACATATTATAAAGACATCCTTCATTCATTATCAGGCAAAACAATGGGGGAAATCGTTGGAAAAAATCCATTAATATAGAGATGAATGGATGTGCTTGTATGAGTTCCAATGATCACACTGTAAATAAGAATTGTCTTAAAATGCTGTCAGATCTCGGTGCCTTTGGAAATGCTGCCCCAGAGGATTTTTATATTTTCCATTCTTCTGGGCAAAATGGGTTCTATTTCTCGTCTTTGAAAATGTGTTCATGGACACTGTTCACCAAGCTGCCACTACCAGTGTTACTCTGCCTATTTCTGCTTTTTGAAAGTCTATGCTAAAAAAAAAGAAAAAAAAGAATACAGGAGTGAAAATCTTGTAGTCAACAACCATCTATGGAGACCCTTCTTCTTTCAAGGTTGTAGTGAGCACCCAACTAATGTCAGCCAAACCCATCTGTGTTTATTCCCTTGCAATGAACCATCTCCCCGATGGCAGTATGGAGAACCACCAGCCAGTTTGTGAAGGGTTTCTTCTGTTCTCATGTACAGATGGACATTTCACCAAATCTAGTTCGGTTAGCTCAACCCCAGGCATTTCCCATAAGGACTGAGAAGATAATGAAATAGTATCTTTCGAAGTAGCTCAAATTGGAAATATGTGAACTTCGGCACCATCTGGTACACATCATCCTTTCATAATATATACTAATATTAGAGAAACAGAAAAGTTATGCTTCTCATGTTGGATTTCTTGCTTCTAGGAACACACTGTACACGTGAAAGTCGCTCAGTCGTGTCTGACTCTTTGTGACCCCATGGACCGTATCCATGGAATTCTCCAGACAAGAATACTGGAGTGGGTAGCCTTTACCTTTCCAGGGGATCTTCCCAACCCAGGGATCGAAGCCAGGTCTCCCACGCTGCAGGTAGATTCTTTACCAGCTGAGCCACAAGGGAAGCCCTCTAGGAACACATGAAGTCTCAAACAGTCCCCATCTCTGGTTTCCATGTTATTTCTGTTTCTCCATGTATGACAACTCAAAAAAGATCAAGTCAAGGGATTGTTGGCTTTTTAAAACCAAAAATTTCCTACGAAATATAAAATTGTCTGCTGGATGTTGTGGGTGCCTGTGAGGAGTTATTCCAAGGAGTTCTGGCCTTTCAGAGAGTAGTTATAGAACCGTCTTTCTCCTTGGCTATATAAACAGTGTATAAAATGATAAATATTTATACCCAGTCAAATGGTGTGCAGTTTTCTCATTATATGAACCTAGAGAATTGACTATCAGCATCGTGTCTTCCTTGTAAAAGATCCTGACTCTTTAGGGCAAGGCATGGTATGGATGGATATTAATGATATGTGGCACATGTCTTCTTAATATAATAAGAGGGTGTTTGTTTGTTTTTCTTTTACTGCCTTTGACTGCTGTCCATATAAAAACAAAGAACTGAAATTTAGGTCCTTGGGAAAGTTAGAACTGGAGTGGTATAGCCCTTCTGCCAGACTTGTGAAAGGACTGTTCATCTCCTTAACCTGAACGAGAAGGAGACAATGAGAGAAGGAATATTCTGAGTTCAACCTGAAAAAAGACTCTTCATGCTGAGTGGAGTGTCACTCTTCTATCCATTTATATTCTCAGATCCTACTACAGTCTTTTGTGCTTTGTTCTTTTTTAAAATTAGTATTAAAGAAAAACTCGATGATCAAGATGGAAAACAAAGGCAAAATTCATTCCTGAACATGTCTTTATTGTCCTTTTTCTCACCTTGACAGAATCTGAATAATGATAATCACCCCAGGATTTTTTTTTTTTTTTGTATTGCTCTCCCAGTGTAATTATTAAGGCTGCTAATACCATTCGGTAACAATGGAATAATATCAAACATTTCTCACACATTTGTGTGTAGGTAACAAGTTACAATGTCAAGGTTAAATGAAAGAAGTGCCAGTATCCATCCTAAGAGTTGCTCTTACAGTGCCTCACAACTCCAGCCAACTTGACACAAGGGCACTCTGAGGGGCCTTTCGGGGGACCACACAGCAAGGGAAATAATAAGACCTTATGATCTGAATCCAGCATTGTTACCGCTGCTTGATTCAGTGCTAAGGCCATGGCTCAGTTAGCTTTTTCATAAGTGTAGACAGCAATTCATATTTCCATTCAGCTTTCCCACAGTTTGGATTTTCTTGTCCCCCATACAGATTTTGATTTTGATTTAAGTTTGTTGGCTGTGTGGGGTCTTAGTTGGAGCATGCAGAGTCTTTGTTGTGATGCACAGACTCTCTAGTTGTGACACCCAGGCTCAAGCGCTTCAGCAGCTGTGGCCTGTGGGCTTAGTTGCCCGGCAGCATGAGGGATCTTCCGGGACCAGGGATCAAACCTGTGTCCCCTGCATTACAAGGCAGATTCTTAACCACCAGACCATTAGGGAAGTCCCCGTGTTTTTAAATTATGCACTGAAGTGTGATATCCACATAGTAAAGTGTGTATATTGTTAAGAGCACAAGCTCACAAACCCAACAGACATGTGTAATTGGCACCCAGATAAATCAGAAGAGTTCCCAGCACTGCGAGATTCACTCTTGTGCCTTTTTCTTGTCGCTGTTCCCACAGAGGAACCAAATCCTTCTGAAAGCATAGAGAAATTTTGCCTGCCTTGTACTTTTTACTGCTGGACTCATGCACTGCTTTTGCTTTGGAGTCAGTTTTCTCTCTACGTCCAAGCTTGAAACCAGGTCTACCAAGTTTACAAGATTGGTGAATGAACCAGTGAATATATTGATTTTTTGTATTTATTTACCCTATTGATTCTCTTCTCTCATCCCCTCTTTTTCCCTTTGTGTTCTGGCGCTGGAAGGTGACTTTAATATTAAGTATGTTATTTGGGGTGACCTTTCATTATACACCAAGCTCAAGGCAGCTAAGCTAAGGGGAGATTTCCATGTCAAAGCCATGGTTAGTTCTGCCAGTGGTAAATCTGTACCTGTGGGAGGTTTAAGTATCTAATCTGCCTGAAACAAATCTCACCTTATTCCTACCAGAGATTCACTAATTAAAATAGCATCCATTTCAAAGGAAACAAAACTACCATTCTACCTCTCCCACTTTATTTCTGCTTTTTGTTTCAACCCCCATGTCTCTGTTTTCTCTGAGTGAAGTATTAGTTGCTCAGTTGTGTCCAACTCTTTGCATCCCTATGGACTGTAGCCCACCAGGCTCCAATGTCCATGGGGATTCTCCAGGCAAGAATACTGGGGTGGGTTGCCATGCCCTCCTCTAGGAGAGCTTCCCAACCCAGGGATTGAACCCAGGTCTCCCACATCGCAGGCAGATTCTTTACTGACTGAGACACCAGGGAAGCCCAAGAAAACTGAAATGGGTACCCTATTCATTCTCCAGGGGATCTTCCTGACCCAGGAATCAAACCAAGGTCTCCTGCATCACAGGCAGATTCTTTACCAGCTGAGCTACAGTGGAAACCCAGGATTGTTGTCTGGTATCAAATATGCCATTAGCCTACATGGAACTGCTGTGTTAGAGAGAACTATTATAATTGTATTCATATAAATTGTCATTTAAAGAACTTTATCCTACCCCCAGTATCACCATAAATAGAGAAAATAAATACCATATAAATATATTGATAAATATCATGAAGGATATACATACTCTTCAATAAGTATAATGTGAGATATAGGCTTCCCTGGTAGCTCAGTAATACAAAAAAAATAAAAACAAAAAAACTCTGCCTGCCTATGCAGAAGATGCAGGTTCAATCCCTGGGTTGGGAAGATCCCCTGGAGGAGGAAATGGCAACCCACTCCAGTATGCTTGCCTGGAGAATCCCATAGACAGAGGAGCCTGGCAGTCTATAGGGTTGTAGAGAGTCAGACATGACTGAAGTGACTTCACGTGTGATCTGTTAGGGTAGATATCCTGCTTTCTTGAAGCTTGTTCAAAGACATGCAAAACTATCATTGCAGAAACCATGATTATTGAGATGGCTGAGGGATGCCAGGAGATACCCCCTGGGAACTTGGTTTGCCTAAGGTTTGCATGGCAGGGTACCAATTAAAATTGCTTGTTTCCTTCTGACTCAGAGGACCTATTGCCATGTCTCTAGATCTTTGGATGATTTTTCCAGTAGTCATGTGTGGATGTGAGAGTTGGACTATAAAGAACGTTGAGCACTAAAGAATTGATGCTTTCAAACTGTGGTGCTCGAGAAGACTCTTGAGAGTCCCTGGCAGCAAGGAGACCAAACCAATCCATCCTAAAGGAGATCAACCCTGAATACTCAGTGGAAGGACTGATGCTGAAGCTGAAGCTCCAATTTTTTGGCCACCTGATGCAAAGAGACAACTCATTGGAAAAGACCCTGAGGCTGGGAAAGATTGAAGGCAGGAGGAGAAGGGGGTGACAGAGGATGAGATGGTTGGATGGTATCACTGACTCAATGGACGTGAGTTTGAGCAAGCCTTGGGAAATTGTGAAGGACAGAGAAGCCTGGCGTGCTGCAGACCATGGGGTTGCAAAGAGTTGAATGTGATTTAGTGGCTGAGCAACAACAACTG